>NC_134485.1:90699703-90849055 GCF_040206685.1 Ascaphus truei
CCCTCACGGCTCGCCCCCCCCCCGTTCCCTGTGACTCGCGGCTCGCCCAACCCTGTTCCCTGTTACTCGTGTCTGCCCCCCCCCATTCCCCTCACGGCTCGCCCCCTCCCCCCCGTTCCCTGTGACTCGCGACTCGCCCCCTCCCCCCGTTCCCTGTGACTCGCGGCTCGCCCCCCCCGTTCCCTGTGACTCGCGGTTCGCCCCCCCCGTTCCCTGTGACTCGCGAGTCGCCACCCCGTTTCCTGTGACTCGCGGCTCGCCACCCCATTCCCTGTGACTCGCGGCTCGCCCCCCCCCGTTCCCTGTGACTCACGGCTCACCCCCCTCTTTCCTTGTGACTCGCGGCTCGCCCCCCCCATGACTCGCGCTCCCCCCCCCGGTGGCCGCATGATCCCCCGATGTGCCGTCCGGCTGAGTGAGGCGTGCAGGCGGCGGCACGAAGTGCCCTGTGTGGGCCTGTGTGGGCCTGAAATAGGAGACTTACTGGCGCCATAAGCTGAGGCGGGACGTGCAGTGGTGTGACTTACCTGAGAGGGAGGTAGCGCCGGGGAGCTAAGGGAGCGGCTGGGGTAGGAGGGCCGCGCTTCCCCTCCGTCCGGAGCCGGTGCAGGGCGGCGCACGTGATGGGGGTGGGACGGACAGAGGGTGTGTGTGTGTGTGTGTGTGTGTGTGTGTGTGTGTGTGTGTGTGTCCGGCCAATGAGAGGTGTGCGGGGGCGGGTGGGCCAAGGGAGCCAATGAGATTGCCGCTAGGCACACAGGGAGGGACACAGGGAGACACATACATAGAGACAGACAGACAACGACACATAGGACACTGATATAGTAGATATATAACTTGAGACTCCACTTAAACAGGTTTTGCTTACTCTCCCCCTGAGGGATCCCCCCTGCAATCACTTTTCAGTACCACTCCAGTTACTACTATTAAATGCAGAAAAATATAATACTACGGATTTGTTTTTTTTAACTCACTAAATATGTCTATTTTTAACTTAGGAAGAAACATTACAAACAGCATATAAATGGTTATATTAATTCACTATGCAACTACAACATAGCTACCAAGTAGGACTTCCTCTCTAATAGACTCCGAAACTCTGAAAACCTTAAGTTGTATACTTACATGTCAAATTGTTCAATTTCTGCACAGTGGAAGCACTAATGTATAGAATATAGCATGTGGCATGTTCACAACTGTCAATATTGGATTCAATCTATAATTTGCAGCTCTAAAGTTTAGCTTTAAATTTAATCTAGTAAATGCAACATTTTTCTTTGTCAAGGTTAAAAACTCTTGGTGTTCGGGCCATAGCAAGCTTTTTCCATATATGTTCTACATAGCATAAATATAATGATGGTATAGATGTGTTATCATTCTGATCATGTTCACAAATGTCTGAAAATACATGCCATGTCTATTTTATTTAAAGGGTAATATGCGCTCTTAAAAAAAATGTTTTTTATAACCAATGTAACAAGTTGAAATCGTTTAACTCAATATTTTCTTTTACTCAGATGGAAATAGGAAAGTGGTGTATGATGGTACAAGTCATTAATAAACAAGATCCCTGGTTTTAGAGAAATATGTTTATTTTTTATTCTACATTTGATAAAAACTCAGAAATTGTCACGTTAGTGAACCAAACATAACACAATATAGACCTCAATGAGTATGTGTGAAGATGTCTTTCTTCTGCTGCATATGAACAGAACTGAACCATTTTTCAGTACAGGAAATAGCTCTTCAACACATATCTATTATATAATGACATATGTTATTACAATGCACTAGTGCTTGGAATATACAGTATATGTCTGGAGGGCAAACATTTTTTTCTGAACTCAAGCAGCCAGGAATAATATATATATTTCCAATATATATATAATATTCCCAATGAAGTCACCTTGATTGACAGTGTACTGAAACACATTGGAATTGCGTAACAATACTGAGTGTGTTAGACTTTGGTTTGTCTCACTCTCAGATTTATCTGGATAAGGTTCTGCCCAATGCAATTGTGTAGCAGCCTGGAACTCCTGTAGTTGTTTTTTTTTTTTTACTATATTAGACTGCAACATACCAGTGGAATTGGAAGACGCACCGACAAGGTTCGCTCTCGGGTTTCTATGAGCCCTGAAGTCTTCCTTTATTACATCACTACTGAAGAAATGTCTGTGTTCTGATTGAGAGAGACTAAGGAACGTCTAATTCTTAGCACTGCTGCTGTTTTCAAAGTACTGCTTTAACACACTTTCAGCTGGGAGCCAAATGTATCAGGCTGCGTCCCCGCTAGCGCTGAGAGGGCGGCACTTGGCGAGGTGACTTGCATATATATATATATATATATGCACATATGACTACACATGAATGAGAGAGAGAGAGAGGCAGAGAGGGGTAGAGAGAGAGAGAGAGAGACCGTGGCATAGAGGAAGAGAGAGAGAGGCAGAGGTAGAGAGAGAGAGGCAGTGGCAGAAAGAGAGAAGCA
The DNA here is from genome assembly GCF_040206685.1 of Ascaphus truei. Taxonomy (NCBI): domain Eukaryota; kingdom Metazoa; phylum Chordata; class Amphibia; order Anura; family Ascaphidae; genus Ascaphus; species Ascaphus truei. Next base: position 90,702,192 of record NC_134485.1, read on the forward strand.
GAGAGAGAGAGAGAGAGAGAAGCAGAGAGAGAGATGGGCATAGAGAGAGAGCAGAGACATGAGGGCCCTGAATTTTTTTTTTGCCCAGGGGCCCGCACATGTCTAGCTACGCCACTGACTCCACCTCAAACCGACGGCCATCGCTCCATATACCACTTGGTCCCATAATTACTCCAAAGTCTACTGAGCATGACAAATCAGTAAAGATCTCTGTAATCGTTAAAAACCTCCCCCAATGGTACCAACATCCTGTCATTGTATATAACCATGATCTCCTCCTCCCACACCCGTGTCAGGCAAGTTCATCAGCAATTGGCCAGGATATGCAGCACTAAGAAATCTTGCCCTCATGGGAGCTTATTCTGGCTACAGTAATGCAGATGTCCATCAGGCTTGAGACACAGGAAAAGAACTACAACTCCCAGAGGCATTGCAAGATAGGGTTTAACCAAGAAAAGGGAGAATCCTATTTAAAGACCAGTAAATTCCTCAGTCCCTTGCTTTGCAACTCTGCTATTCACTACAGTGCATATCTCTGTTCCTGCCCCACTGCCAGCTAAGCATTCTGCCTGCTTGCCTTGTGAATGACATTGGGGTGTACTGAACTTTACTTTTGCCTATCCCCCCATACTATATTGCTTGACCTGTGACTAACGGTGGATAGTACTGGATTTTGCTTAAGCCTAAAGCTGCGCTTATAGTGCCGGCGACGCAACATTGCAGAAATACAAATGCATTGTCGCGGTCGCGTGCGCTTATAGAGCATGCGACAGCGACAGAGCGACAGTGCTACCAGAAATCTGGTAGTCACTGATATTTGATTTTTTTCGGCGACGGTCTCCCCTTGAGGCCAATCGGGAGCTTCTCCATGCCTCTGCCTTCCCCTTTGATGATGTCATACAGCGACGTCGCCTAAACTTCCAAGTACAACTCGTCGCGATGGCGACGGGTGATGTCATCGGTCACGTCACCGGCTGTATAAGCGCAGCCTTAATTTTTAGTATACTGCTGCCTGCTGTGAATGACCCTGATCGACTCTGCTCTATTTAAACCCCTTTCCTTTCAATCTTTCTTCTTGAGGCTCTGTCACCCGCAGAGGTCTAAGAACCTGCATGTCTTATTTTCTGGGCTTTGCTCATTAGCCAGCTGGTCTTTGCTTCCCAGAAGGGAGAAGTGAGTTAGAGGAGCAAGGATGTGGTGCTGTGTTCTATGCAGCTTGGTTTTCTGAAAAGATAGTCTAAGATGGATCAGGTGGGTAGAAAGAAAATGTTGTTTCCCTGGGGAATTTGGGTGGGCAGTGATTTTGGTCCCATTTGGCTGGTGTGGGGTTACCATTGTTGTGATTTCAGTTGTCAAGGGTGTTTTAAGAGTTGACTGGATAAGATTGGGCTAGGGGGTCAAATTGTTATTTCTCATTCCTTTTGAATATGAGCTGGCTTGGAAGCAGGTAGGTTGTGAACAGGTCAAGGAGAGAAACAAATACATGTACAGCTGCTTGGCTATTAGGCACTCTATAGGGTGATCCTAGTGAGTTGTTTTGAGATGGTGGATTTCACCTTTTTGCATTGCAAATTTATACATATAAATTATACATATAGAAATTTAACATTGCAGTTGATCCTGGAGAAGGCGGCTCGCAAGGTCAGTTTAAGGCCTGGTAAAGTACCTTGTTGGTGCTTGGAGATCTGCCCTGTTTTGGGGACTTCGCCAATCTTGGCTCCTTTTGGTGTAGCAAGCTGATGTGGTCCCTGGGTTCATCAATGTTAATGTTGGTTATAATGCATGTTTTGGTTAATAAAGATGTTACCAGTTACGCTCCCAAAATCACTGTGGTACTTTATGGGGTTAAGAAAGGGGACCAGATCGAGGCATGTGGACGTCAAGTCCAACTGAAAAGATTGGAGACTTGATCTCTTTGCTAGATCTGGTGCTATATTTTTTTGCCCTAGCTTGCAAACTTTGATAAACCTAATGTTGTTAAATAAACCCACACCTTTATCAAAATGTACTGTAGTAAAGGTTATTGACCCACTTTTATGGTCATATATTCTGTGATATTAAGAATTATCACTGCCATTGAGTCTTTTGGAAACGTTGTGATATTCTGTATTATATTGCGATATATTGTATTATCAGCAGGAGCAATAAAGTCTGCAACATCTGCAGTGCGCAGTAATAAAAAGATATCTATTAGTTACAATGTCACATCTTTAATAGCACATGGGCATGCACTGTATTCTAAAGCAAGCTGCTGATCTGGTTAAATGGAATTGTGTGTTCAGGTCTCAGCCAATATGTTCAACCTTCACAAACAAATCTCTGCATTAAGCTAGGCAAACTGAATCATTGACAAGTTAATTAAACTATGATCTATCAGAGCACAAACATGTCATCCAATGCTATTTACAAACAATCTATATAAACAGCTTTGTTTACTTAATGCTCCAAGACAGAGTGGCTATTTAAAGAAAAAAGAGTTGTATGTTAAAATAAATTTGCACAGAACATATGAAATTTTCCCAACTAAAATTAATTACATTTTTTACACTGTTTAAAGAACATACTTCATGAACAAGAATGTAAATTTAAAAACATTAATATAGCTTGCTAGTAAACAAAGAACTTGCTTAAGCATTTAACACACTCGTGGTTCATTCATGTGCATTAATATACTGTGAAATTGTGTATTTCACCACTGAAAACGGGTATAAATATGTCTTTATAACAAACCTCCAAAGCATGGCTTCAACATCCTTCCTTATTGCATTATTGAACTTCTTAGCTCCTCCATTGTGATATAAGTGACAGGCAGAGCAGAAGGGGTTTTGAACATATATAAGGCTTCTAGCTTTTCCCATGATACTCAGTTGCTATGGGAATAGGTCACTGGGAATTAGGTTTTGACTGACTATAGTAAATTTGACATGTGAGCTACTCCTACATGCCACACTGACCAATTGAACTCAAATAGTCACCGTGGAAGTAGCCCTTTAGGGTACTGCAGTTCAAATGGAGTCATTCAATCAAATAAATAGAAGGGGTCAGTAAAACAATCCGTCAAAGCCTGGAAAAAATACTAAGGGGCCTTATAACAGGGACTTATCACTGTTGAGAGAAACTGCCTCGATATCTAGAAGTATGCTGGTTAATTGTGCAGGCAATCAACCAGACTCCACCTGGCTGATTAGGACTGTTAGAAAAGCCTGATCTGAGTAACAGGAAAGAAATTTCTTAGCTCACAAAGGAGCTGACAGAAGGAAAAGGAGGGTTGTGTCCTGAGAGAATGACACAAGGGGACCAGGCATAGAGGTCCGTTAAGGCAATGAAAGGGTTAAGGAACAGCCACTTTATTGGGGGCAGAGGGGGTGAGTGAAGGGGGTACTTGGCCTTTCACTCAACCCCTCTGCCCCCAATAAACAATACAATATGTACTAACCACAAACACACAACCCCACCGCCCCCACATAAAAAACATTTTTTTTTTTATACACCGAATTGATACCAGAGGCCGGTGGCTGTCCCCAATGGCCTGCGATACCAATCCTGTTGCAAAAAAAAAAAGTGTAATACATTGCAATAAGGGGCCCCCAGACCTCAAATCAATGCGGTTTTGCTCCGGAGACCCCCTGCTCATCTGTGTATTAATAATAAAACACCTTGATGTCTGGCGAGATGTGCGCAGGGAGAGACGGCTCTCTGTGCAGCTCTCTCTGCAGCTAAAACAAATCGCCAGATTTGGCCTTTTGAGAGAGGTGATCATCACATCACCGGCTACTCACCCATTTTGGGAATTTTGGCTTTCTGAATACCGTGATAGAAACGCTCAAACATGCGGCAAAAACGGCCCAGCAATTTATCTTATATAAAGTCTTATCGCATAGGACCCTAAGTCGGGCTTTATCTTCAACTTTAGGGTTAGTTTTGTTTCAAAAGTGCTTTAGAATTCCTTTATTACACACAGTAGATGACGTTGTACAGTATCTGTGCCCTTGCATGACAGGAACTGCACAAGTGTTTCAATATGAGATTCAATGTAGAAAGGACTCGCTGTAAACACTGCCTTTCTTTGTTTAATAACCTTCTACTTTTCATCAGAAGTACTGTATTACTGTAGTATCATACTTTAGTTAAAACACTATGCTTTAAGCAAATTAGTCTGTCTGTTTGCACATGGCATGGAACAAGGCACCTTCTAAATGTGAGACAAGACCTGCCGGCAGTTACAGTATGCTTATTTAATTGAATCTGCTATTCACGACAGTACAGATAAGAGCTGAACTATCAGCATATTGCCCATTCTATGACAAAAAAAAAAAAACAAAAAGGCTGGAAGAATTCTATTTAATACCACTTAAGCATTAATAATTGCTTTATTAGAATAGCGTGTCACGGCATGGGGGGCGGGTACTGGGCAGTGCACACATCATGGATGGGTATGTTCCACTATGACAACTTTCAACAGAGAAAGATTGAATAAACCTTTCCAAACGATCACTCTGATCTGCTCCCACCCGAATACCTGCCCCAACCTGAGTACCTGACCCATACCATTACCAATACAGACCAACCAATTCAGAAAACGAGATGAACCTACATCCCATCTACATTATCATGTCAAACAACTTCGGGCAGCACATCCCTTTCATCAACTCATACAACTTCTACAATGGGTTGCTGCCACCCAATTGTCAGCCTGAGCCATGGATAATTAAGGTAAATCTAAGTTTACATAGAACTGTCATTCCCAAGTGCCCCTCATATGCATTCCATAGAACACGCATGAGTCTAAATTCAAAGACCTGCATATGCATTCCATAGAATATGTATGCGTCTACATTCAGACACGCATGCATAGACAATGTACTTTAAGCACGTATTTCTTTTTGTTAATTAATAAGTAAAAATCTCAATTATTTTACAGACTGAAACTGTACAAGAGACAGCCAGAAGATGTTGATTGAAACCTTTTGTTTTTTTAATTTACATATTCTGTAATAGTAACTTCTAACACTTTTTTCTAATAATTTTTTCAAGTATTTAAGTATAGGCAAAGTGATTCAGCTTATTATTTTTTACTTTTTTACTATAATAATCGGAGTAGGCACATAGACATTTATATTCTTATACTTTTATTCTATAAGAGTTTCACTTAAATAAAAACTTGGTAACTGCAAAACATTGTAACTGCAAAAGGCTGTTTCGTGTAACATTTGCATATATTGAGTGCTGACATTAGTGATGGGGATTTGGCCACAAAACTGACAGAACTTGACAAAGTGACTCAGTGTAAATGCCTACTGTAATTTATTAAAATATTTGCCTAATACCTCACATTATGCACAAATCATTCATGTGCTCCTCCTCTTGAGTGTCTGTGCTTAGGGCTAAATTGGGCATGACTGCCTCACTAATTGCATACATTGTTAAAAACCAGAACGCTAATCTCACCGATCAACCAGCCTTTTGTTAACCAATGGTCAAATATGCATTACTTAAAAAAATCTATAAGACACACATGCACAGAAATTCAATGACATGCAAATGAGTTCCATAAAAGTTTATCCACACAGGGTAATTCAGGCATCTATTTCTTCTTAATTTTAATAAATAACATTATCACAATAATTTTACTGGTGAAACTGTACAAGAGACAGCCCGAAGAAGATGTTGGTTGAAGAAAATTGTATTTCCCAAAGTCTCTGTTATTTATCTATAAGCTCTAATTTACTGTAATAAAAATGTCATACTTTAAAAATACTTTTTGGTCATCTAAAGTTCTTAGGATAATAAGTGGTGGGTTACAGTCAAGATTCCCAAACGCAGTACTCCTCATAGACCTGTAGGGACACACAATGGAGTAAAGTTCAGGCCCAGGACTAGTAAGAATTACAATTTTCTATGTGGCCATTTTGGCTTGGAGTATTGGAGTATAGAAACCTCACCACGCCTGCTTTTAGTTGCTTGTCAACTTTCTGTTTACAGACTTGCAGACAGGTTATTCTCTTTTCCCTAGCGCGGTGTCTTTCCCTGTTCTCTTTCATCAGGCTTCTAGATTCTACAGCTCTACAGGTACCTGCATGGGTTTTGTCTTGTTACTGCATTCCCCTAGCACTTATTATTCCCTCCTTATTGTTTGTACCCTGCTACCAGTGCTTATGCATGTAGTACTGTAGTTCTTGCAGCTAATTGTAGTTTGTCTAGTTATTCCCTTTGCACGTATTGTCTCTTACGTTTTGTTTTCCCCCTAGCTACCCAAGCTTTGTTGTGTAGCTCTGCACACTTTGCAGACTCCATTTTGTTTCCCTGTCATTACTTTACTGTAACATTAAACCCCATCAGTTTTTTTAATATATTTTGGTCTCCTATCTTTTGTGGGTGTCCATGTTACCTCAGAGGGTTCCATAAACCCTGATTGGCAAGCACAAGTTATCAGTCCCTCCTAGGTACATGGATCCCTCCAGAATACTGTTAGCTAATCTAGCCAAACCTTGAATGATATGCTAGGAGCTTATTCTAAAACCTAGAAAGACATGCAGGGAGATTTGTCGGCATCCAGAGAAATTAACTGGATAAATTGCTAGAATAGATAGTTTGCAAGGCCAGGTAACACTGTTATCCTCAGGCACCAAAAAATAGATAGTAAGCTCCATGACGCAGGGACCTGTTATTATCATCCAATAGAGGGGTGCCACAGACTTTTCCTACTTCCACAATGTTTATTCTGCAGGGGCCTCCTAGCTCCCAACCAGCCACACATTCCGATTTACATTCCCCTGGCAATTCCTTTAGCATAGTGAGAATGGTATTTTGGGATGCCCACAAATATCAAATTTTTCACCCAATTTCAACTTCATTTTTTAGAGAGACCTATGTATTTTCCTGATCCCCAATAAAACATAGCATTTATTGTATAGGAGGTGAGGCCTCCTGGGCAATCCTGTTAGTGAATTTAGACAGCCTACTGCTGTACAGTCTAGATCAGTCTAAAAGCAGAATTTCAACGAAAATTTGATAGATTAGCTAGTGTACAAGCAACAGATAATCATTTTGGCATATCTTACTTTGTTCAATTGTCTATTTCTAGACCTTGGCCTAAAGATGTTTTATAGAGGTCTCAGAGATGAGATCAAAAATATTTGGGCCCAGGTTGTTCTGCACCCACTAAGTGCACATAGTTTTTTTAATTGGAACACCAATTAATTGCTTTTAGTTGCTTGTAAACTTTCTATTAACAGACTTGCAGCCAGGTTATTCTCTGCTCCTAGCGCTGGATCTTTCCCTATTCTCTTTCATCAGACTTTTAAATTCTGCAGATCTTCAGGTATCTTCTTTTGTTTTGTCTAGTTACTACCTTTGCACTTATTGCCCCTTGTTTTTTTGTTTGTTCCCTAGCTACCCAAGCTGTTTGGTGCCGCTCTGCACATTTTGCAGACTCCATCAGTTTTTACATATTTCAGCCTCCTGTCTTTTGTGGCATTCCATGTTACCTCCGAGGGTTTCATACATCCTGATAGTTACATTGAAATAAATGGTATATCCTATATCATATAAAATGAACGGGAATAATGAATGGGTTACATTGCATTTATGGTAGATAAAAGACACACACTTACATTAATGGCACCTATCAATATTGCAGAGTACTATGACTGATGCTAAAACTCATTTTTTTTTCAGTTTGTGGTTCCTTCGCAGGTCAATTGCAGTCACAACATCCAATCCACAAAAGCAAATAATTGCCAATGGTTTAGAAATAGTTTTTTTTGCATACAAGGAGGACAGTAAGTCTGACTACATCTATATCAGTGCAATGCATATGGAATGATGATCACGTGGCAGCCCAGTAGAGGGCCAGACAACATTGGAAACATGGAAATACCACAAAAACATTTCCATACCACCACCAGACCCTTTCCGGATGCTCAATATACTGATAGCGATTAGGCTGGCATTGGTTATTTGGTTATTTTTCTGATTGCAATATAACACTATATATTAGAATTCTATTTAATTAAAATATCTATACTATATACATTCTCTGTTCTCCTTTTTTTTCTCTTGTGTCCTTCTTGGAAGTGGATTCTACAATATTTTGTCTTCCATAATAGAGAAGATCAAAGTCATAGGGAAATGCGGAAATATTTAATGTTTTTTTTTTTCTTTTTTTAAATAAATATACAAATAGACGCAGACATAGTGGTTGTGGAAAGCACTGAAGAATATTCACATGGAGGACCTTTGAAAATACACATGCAAGAAAAAGAAACATGCAGAGTAACGAGACCCTGGACATGACAGGAGCATAACTGGAAACAAAATGATGTGCTAGCATCAAGTAGATTTACCGTAACAAGAAAGGGGAAAAAAATATTAGTTATCAATTATAGATGAACTGCAATTGAATTACAATTTCTTTGTTCATGTACTGTATTAAAATATTAAATCTCCTTTTGTTGTACCTTGGTAGCTCCTGTATACAGTAATACAGAAAATATGGGTTTACTAATCTGCTGATTTTATATTTAGCTAAACAGGCTTTCAGTTTTAAGTGAAGTCAGCAGTCATCCAAAAGTGCACCCAGATGTATAACACAATCCTATCTAAAGGTGCATTCAAAATGCAATACATAACAAGTGGGTGGGAGTCAGGGGTCTACAGAACTGAAACACAATATTTACAACTCTGGGGATACCTTAGTTTCAAAGATGCATACCAGGAACGGTGCCAACGTAACTTCCTGGTTCTTTAAATCCCTGCATCATGCAGGCCAATAGGAAGCAGCAACTGATGATGTAGAAGATTCTTATTGGCCGAGATTTAAACTTCCATCTTGACTTCAATTTTGTTTCCTCCAGAGGGGAGGAACAGGTGGCACCTTCCCCAGTAGGTATCTCGGGAACAAGGGGATCAATATGAGCTACATAGAAATGCAGAATGCAATCTCCCTGTAACAGGGACATATCCCTGTTAATTAAATGCTTCTAAATCCAGCAGGGAGCTGGTTAAATGCAACAGGCAATCACCCAACTCTACCTGCCTTATCAGAGCTCTGTCAGAAAAAAGCCTGTTCTGAGACACAGAAAGAGTATTCCTGAGCTCACAATTGGGGCTGACCCAGGAAGGACAGACAAGAGATTCCCTAGTCCACAACTGGACTGACCTGGGAAACAACAGATGTCTTGAGCTGCTTAAGGACTTAAGGCTGACAGCAAGACAAAGGTCAAAAGACATCTATCCCTGGATCCTGATATTACTATAGCACACAAGGGTGCGGACCCTGGAGACCAGAGAAGCCTTCCCCTACAGATACAAGAAACAGATAAGACTTTCTTATGGGACTGTTGTATATCTGTATATACCTATCTAGTAATTAGCTTAGCTAACCACCCAGTTAGAGAGCGCTGGACTACATGTGTAGATATTCTCCAAAGTGGAGTAGGGTTTTCTTTTGCTTATTTTGAATGTTTTTGCTGTGTTAAAGGGACAGGCACAATAAAGCCTATTTTTAGTTTCACTTTAAACGGTCTCCATTGCGTACCTCTGCACACATCTCTTACACTCCCCAAGTAAATAAAATAAAAGAGTCCATAAAGTAGCAACTATGCTATGGGGTCCCTGGAGTTCCAGACCCCATGACATAGTTACTACATCATGGGGCACACAATGGGTTAAACTGCAGAGAAATGTTTTTGGTCCTGGAGATATGTAAATCCATAGTAGATTGTGATTTCTTTTGGGATCTAAGAATTTAGATTTAATAGGGGTATTAAGTAAATTAAATACTTAACGATACGTTAACTTCAGTTAACGTATCGTTAAGTGCTAATAGTGATTTCAATACTCAGTAATGATGCATTACTTGCTGTTTTCAGCCGTAAGGAGATCTTGCATTACTACAATGGGTGTTAGTGCTAATGATATGCAAAAGAGGTGTTCCCTCTAACAATACATATCCTCAGAGCTCCATTACAGTTAACCCAGGGATTTAACATAAGGTTAGTTATGTCATAGCAAAACGTAGTGTTATTTACAAGATCCTGAAATAGGTATTTTACAGGATCTGGATAAGTGTAAGACCACAGTTAGGTATCATTTAACTATCTTAATTGTTATATACGGCGGGGGGGGGGGGGTGTTCAACCCATCTTTTTATTTAAATGTAATGTATTTTATTTTGCAGTTGTTTTTCATTTTGAGCATGCCCATTTATTGAATATTGTGGGCATGTGTCACAGGAGACCAGGGAATTTACACCTTTTTATCCAGCTCATGCATTGAGCAAAACAAAATAATTAAATAAATTGTAAATTTATTCACAGGAAAAGGCAAACACACAATGTTACACAAAATACAGGCCAAAAAACACACTTGGGGCTAGGGTACAAAGCTAGACTCTTCTAGGTGCAGGGAATCCTATTAAGGATTTTCCCCTGATAAGTTGCAAAAGCAAGATAGAAAATATTCCAGGCAGCTTTAGCTGAAGCAGCCTTTTTCTTGCTGGAGACTTGAAATTTAGAATCCTAGCATCTGGAGAAAACTTTGAGAATCGTGAGAGAACTTGGAGAACTAAAAATCTGATTTGCATAGAGGTTTATAATACCTCTTGAGTTTCATTCACAAACTACTACTCCCCTATCAGAAGCGTGAGAATATTCTCAGCAAACAATCCGAGACAAACCGGTAGAAAAAACAAGGTCACCTGGAAATCTGAATGAACCAATGAGCAGGGGCAATTTGGCACCTCTAGCCTTGGTTCCCTCAATGCCACCCACGGTGACAGGCTCCAGACAATCTGGTGAGGGCAAATGGACATGAAAATAGCGTCCATTGATCTCAGTATGTGGATGCTTTGAGTCCTTCCCTCATGCACAAATGGTTTTTACACATCATACATCCTTTGGGCTTTCATCCCCCCCCTTATGAGTAGACACAGTGGCAACCAAGTTTGTCTGAAAGTCCCAGCTTATCTCTGTGCACAAGCATATGTTTTAAAACACACAGTTTAATAAAACATACACTTTAAAAATATCCTTAGTCTGTGGGTTATGGGACATAGAATAAGAAACTGCACATTATTTCTTACTAGCCGTATTCCCCACACTCTATACAATAAACTTAGGACTGGACTTTTAAAAGTTCCCTCACAACCTTGAACGTGATTGGAGTACCCCCAGACCCCTATTCTTGTTCTGGGTGACCTGGGCATTTACTGGGTATCCCCAATTAACCTAGGGACCCCTTGACTGTTTCAGGGACACCTCACATCCTTATGCCCCAGTTACCTTTCTGGGCTGTGCTGAAGCAGGGACCCCCAGTGGTGAGTTGCATAATTACAGGTAATGCTTTTACAACAGTTGGGCCCAAGAGCTGACACTCTTGAACCCCAAAACATGGATCAGAGGTAACCAAATGGGCTTAACCTTTATTAGTGGGCCTGGCTACCTTTTCACCGTCACAGCATGGTTTACTACTTTGACAATCAATAGGGTAGAGGGGGTGGGGGTAGATTCCTAGGGATGGTGGTTAGGTCTCCATGGTGGGTAGTGGGAGGGGGGTAAACCTTTAATTACCATAGTGGTTAATACCAGCTAAGGTGATTAAAGGGTTACAGGCCAGTAGTCATTTTTTATTTTATTTTACTGTCTGTGCCGAGGAGGTTGAGGACGGCTTCATCTTGGTAGGGGCAAGTACTACTTTAATTTACTATATGCTGGCTGGGTAATGTTTTATTTTTAATGGATAATAGGGATTTTGACCATTGGAGTTATATTTGCTCCCATTGAGGGCATAGATAACCACACTTGCAATCAATGGGTGTATTGGCTAGTATTGGTGTTTGTATTGTATTTTAATGTTTATTGGGGGTCAGGTGAAGTGTTTGCTTGCCCCAGGGTGGGAAGTTAGGCCTCTCAGGTAGTGGGAGGGGTTACTACACCTGATAGAGATGCGCAGGGATTCTGTCTACTCTCAATGTGCATCTCTTACAGACTGATCCAGCCCTACAGCATTCACAAAGCAGGAGTCCCATTTAGAATCCAGGACGCCCATTGTGTTAATCCTTATCGGCCATTCCCCCTGCCAAGCACTGTGCCACGGACGGTCAACGCTTGGCATGCTGTGCACCAGCACATGCTCTTGGGGCAGCAGCTGATAGATACAAGTTGATGTATTGGTATATATGTTTGTATACCTGTAATATATACTTGTCAATGCTCTGTACATACTATTATATCTATTAAGAATTCTTGTTTGCTTATGAAAAGATATAATAAATTAATTAATTGTTTACACTGCAAATATTCAGATTCTACTCATGAACATGCAATTAAGTGAGTTCACCAAAGCTTGTATAAAGTGGTACTTATCTCTTCAAATGGGGTGGTCTGATGTTGTAAAACTTTAATAACGCTGGGGAATGACAGAGGCTCAGGAAGGAAGATGATGAAAACAGGGTTTAATCATAGCAGAGACAAGCAATCCAATGTTATTGGCAGGCAGCAGTATAATTATATAGGTGCAAGTGCAAGATCCAGAGCAATCTGAGGTCAAACACAGGTAATCAAAATGGCAGGCAAGGTACTTGAGGGGTTAAACAAGGCAAAGTCCAGAACAGATCTGAGGTCATACACAATATATTGTAGCAAATATACTTACTAAGCAGAAGACAAGTACAAGACAGTGGGCAAAAAAGGAACTGAGTTGCAATGCCAGGAGCTGATGCATTTCCTGGATTTTAAATAGGGCTTACCAGTAAGTGGGAGAGTCCTGCAATGCAATGCCTCCAAAAATTGTAGTCTTAAACCTGGTGGACACTACTAGTAGTACATTCATGAGGACAGCTGGGTCTATGGTCAGCGCTTATCCGCTGACCCGCGCTGACGCTTGTCAGTGAGCCCCTGCAGCCGCAATGAGAGCGGCTTTTGCAGGGGCTTGCGCACGCTTCCGCAGGCGTGCGGAAGTGTAGCCGACAATTTTTTTTAGTTTAAGCGCTCACGGGAGCGCAGGGCCGGTCACGTGAGTGGTTCGCCCAATGAGGGCGAACTAGCTCCGTGACATCACTGGCCCGCCCCCCGAGACGCCCCCTGACGGCGCGCGAACTAAGGCCAGGGAAAGCACCCGCTTTCCCTCAACCTCCGCACGCCTCCGCACAGCTGAAGTCTCGCTGGACTCAGCCTAAGTTCTTGCCTGGCGCTAATGAACTGGTCTGATAAAACTAGGAGTTATATAAAATGTAAAACCAATTTTAGGCTAATACATGCAATCAGGAGGGTAGTTGGTGTAGATAGAGCACAGCTGCAGACGCCCTGCAATGTGAAGCAGGGAAAACAAATGCTTCACATTGCAGGGCGTCTGCAGCTGTGCTCTATCTACACCAACTACCCTCCTGGACTTCCTATCTGATGGACTGCACGCTACTGATTCTGAGAGTGCCCCCCCGGATGCGCAGGTAAAGTGCCAATGTGCCTTATCTAAACCCTGCTATTCAATGGACATAGTTCCTTCCTTTATATACTGTTAGGGTGATTATTGTGTACATCACAGTGGCTGTCCCAACTGACTCCACTTGTCACTTCCCCTACAGTTAATACGCATTATTGCTTTATTGAGGGGCACTCCGTCGTCGCCAGACCACCAAGCCTATGGTCTCAATTACAATTATGTTACAGAAGTTACCGGTCTGATTCTGAGCACCACACATACCACATCTCCTTAATACATGAAATCAAATCAACTGTTTGGAAATATCTTAAATTCGTTATTCTCCCTGTACACAGCCTAATCACAAAAACACACACTGCACTTAAAAAAAACATTACTCTAGAGTTTACTGACCTCCCTGTTTCTCCACAATCTTGCATTCACGTAAAGTAGATAGTTTGTATGCATTGCCAAATTAATGAAGAAGTATCAACATGGTTGATCTCTCTGACTCTGCTAACTTTTTGCTGAAATTAGCTGCAAATTGCCTGGACTTCATTAGTTTAGTTAAGGTGAAAAATGCGCCCTACTAGCTATGCATATTAATAGTGGATGCTCGTCACTAAGTATCAAGCCAGAGGAAGTACTGCATTATACCTACTGTATCACCAGCATTAGAGGAAGTAAAGGCAACTTTCTAGACAATAATTACCTTATTGATTTTTAACCATATAGATTTTTCCAATCTTTAATGCATAACATTAAATAGAAGCCTAATTCTGTATCTCTATAACCCTTACATGAACTTAGCGTGTGACATCAAAAGTACCCAAGTGCAAAACTAGAGCAAAGATAATGTATAAAAATAATTGTATTTATATATCGCTCAACACGTGTTGGTCAATTGCTATGTATTTTTAATTTTGTGTTCCATTTTTAATTTATTCTGTATCTCTTTTGTATTTTGTTTCATACTAGATCTCTCACTCCATCATATATGTACAGTATGAAAAATTGTGTAGATTTAAATTGAGCGAGATATTATCATACTGCATCTATAATGTATACAATAGTGCAGTCCATTCATTCTTAATTTAGTATTAAAGTTTTTCGCATAAATACCATGTATTAGGACAAAGAGCTATGCATACCATTTGTGTCATATTAGATTTTTGCCAAAATATATATTCTTTCAACTTGGATATCTCACAATTATTTGCATGTGTGACACACAAATTGCACAAGCAATAGGAAGTCTAGCAATGTTTTTTTGGAAGTTTAGAGAATACAGCAAACTAGAACTCCTGATCAACCAAATAGGTAAAAGTGTACATTTGCTACTGCTGTGAGAAACGCTGCTGTGAAAGACGTTGCCCATCAGATGCCCCTGTAGCGAGAGAAGAGCAGATCATCGGTAACATTGATGCGTTCACGGGGACACTTAGACCAGTGCCGGTGATGGTGAGATTGCAGATACCCTGCATTCCTCGAACAGAACGGGTTCATTATACATACAATTTTATTACTGACACAGTGAGTGCACACTTTGATGTTACTCAATTTAAACATATAACGTTTTATATTTGGTACTCTGCACTATTGTGTCTTTTCTTCTATACTGAGATTGAATAGATATCGGCAGGGGAGAGGATTTGTATCTCAAGGAAGAGTGAACCTGGCCAAGATTGCTGCAATTGATTTTGCCTGAATTTTAACATAAAATTCGAGTGTGGTTTCATATGTATTCCCACAATGTAATCCTGTGATAACAATATTGCACCATTATGTATTCTTTATCTCTTTCTGGTTCCACATCCTGCACTCCCCTAATTTCTGAAGATCTCTCCATTTGGAAGAACTTGCGAATGGTTCTGAAAAGGGTTAAAGAGCTCCATTTTGTTATTTTGGTTTCCCTACACTTTTATCACTTTTATTAATTCACCCTATATTTCATGGGTCTAATGTTAGTCACATTTTTGAGTACCATTTCCTGTATTGATTAAGATATTAATATTCATTACTATCACTGATTCTATTTTTTTCAAAGCCAGGAGTGCCCTTCACTTGTTTTCTTTTTATATTTTCTTTGTAGCCGTTGTGTTGGTATCTTTCTTTAAGGAATATTGCTTGCTTTTTCAAATGACAAATGTCAGTGCAATTTCTCTTAAGACTTAAATGCTGGCTATAAGGGATATTTTCAATCCATTTTTTCTCATGGTTACTTAATGGATCCAAATATGAATTAACAGTAGTTTCTTTCGTGAGAGGGAGGCTTCTCATGTTGGAAGTGACGGGGTATCTCCTCCACAGCTCAAAATGTGGAGGAGATACATCAATGACATTTTAGTCATCTGGGATGGAGAAGAATACTCTTTTTTGCAATTTGTGTCTACACTTAATGATAATAGCTTTACCTTGAGATTTAACAGTGAAAATAATGCTACTAATGTTCACTTTCTGGATTTGAAGATCTATATTGAGGATAATTACCTTGGCACAAAAACTCATTTTAAAGAAACCAATATTAATTCATATGTCTATCCATTAAGTAACTGTGAGAGAAAATGGATTGAAAATATCAATTATTGCCAATTTCTAAGGCTTAAGAGAAATTGCACTGACATTTGTCAGTTTGAAAAGCTAGCAATATTCCTTAAATAAAGATTCCAACATAAAGGCTACAAGGAAAGCCTTATTGATACATCCTATACTAAAGCAGTAATAAAAAGAGAGATTCCTAATGCAATATCACTGTAGATCTAACAAAATGGGTAAATCAAGGCTTATTCAATGGACAAATGTAAAAAATAGTAAACTATATTCCCATTCCCTTGAACTGTATCATTGCCACGTATTAAGATAACAAATGATGAAAAAAAAAAAAACTATTTGAATTCACCTTTGTAATTACGCAAAGAACTGGGCTCACAAATCATTCAAGAAAGCTCTCCATAAACATTGGAAAGTTTTACGCTTAGATCTCATCGGCTGAAAAGCTTTATCAATTGTTTTACCACATTCGCTGTGTATGATACAATGTGAATGTGGAATACAGCACATCAGCAAAACTAAGCATCATTTCAAATGAGCATTATCGAACATTTGAGAAGTACTATATGAAAAATATTACTAAGCTTATTGAGAAGAATAAAACTCTGACTCATTTCCTCAAGCACTTTCAATCTGTACATCTATCAGGTTCATCCTCACATGCCTGATCTGCAGTTCCCCTACAGCTCCACATGGAATGCTGAAGCTCATGCCTGACTGGAATCCTCCTCTGCTGTTTCCTCTTGGTTCTATTTAGTATCCTCTATGTACCTGTCTTCTGCCTGATTCTCTGTCTGTATAGTCTCCTGTTTCTGACTACTCTGTGCCTTTGTTTTGTTTGCCACAGAGTTTTTCTTGCCCCAAGTTTATCTCACTGAGTCCTGTGCAGAGCCCATGATACCCATTTCTGATTCTATGTGTGATGGGCACAGGTAACATACAGAAGTTTTGAGCAATACACTGGCGACACACTTTATTCGAGCTCGGCTAGTCCCACGAATTCGGGTATACCCGGGTGTATTGAGGTTTGTGACTGTTTTCTGCCCGAGTGCATTGAGTTATTTTCCGGCAGGGATTGAAGCACTTTATTCCCGTTGGCTGCAATACTGCACAGTACATATATATATACTGCATTACAATTCATGAATTTATGCCATCTGGTAGACATGCGAAGCATTGCAGCCTATTAAATCCTAATCATTATCATTTAACAGATCAGCCGCCCATCAGCCAGGCATGAACCCAGGCTGGGAAGGCAAATGCAACGGGGCTTGTCAGAGGTGAGGAGCGGCGCATTCCAGGTATCTGCCAGGTACATACCGGGTATTTGCTCGAATAAAGTGTGTCGGTGCAGTAAGTGTGAGCACGGTACTGCTGATGCTTTAGCACTTACCAAGTTAAACAGAAAGGAGAAGAAGAAGAAGAAAGGAAGATCTCAGTTTACCATGCAGAAAGAATTAAAGATGACCCAGCACCATCAGGAAAGCATGCATTTAAATGTTTGTGAATATTAGAGCTTTTTGTGTTTTGTTTATGCCTGAGGGAAAAACTGAATAGGATACACATTTTTGTATAATTGCTAACAGTGTATACAGGGCGCCACAAAATTACAGTTCGGGAAAAATAAAGTACAGACAGTGTGGATAAGTAAAAGTCAACATAAGACAAAGAGCCCTGTGATGGTGGGGAGTAGCCAGGCTATCAAACAAAGGCTTAAGCCCATTTGGTTACCCCTGATCCGTGTGTTGGGTTTATAGAGTGCAAGCTCTTGGACCCAGTGTTGTATATGCATAACCTGTAATTGTGCGGTAATAAAGAATTTTATGTGATTTTACCTTTCCAGGAGTGCCAGCAAGCAGAGGTGGCTGTGGTATGAGTTTTAAGGGGGTTTTGCGGGGAAAGTGTTGGCAGATTGTGTCTATCTAGACAGGGCCCAGAGTGGCTGGTTCTCCTAAAAATGTACCCAGGAATCAGGTCAGATGCCTGGATGCATGTAGACCAGGGCTGCACAACATATGGCCTGCGGGCCGCATGCGGCCCGCCGGGGCACCCCGTGTGGCCCGCGACAGCCCCCCATCAACCCCCCCTTCCCTGGTAAGCGCTCGCGGCCGCATGCTGTGTCTGTGCCCTCTAGTAGGAGCGCAGACCAGCAAACCAGCAAACGCGCGCTTCCCCTAATCCCCCTAACCCTCCTTCCCGGCTCTAGCAGGGGGACGCGCTCCAGCAGTAGTGCGACCTGGAACTTCCGGGTCTGTTACTAGAGCGCGCTGCCCCCTGCTTCACCTTGCCACCAATTTAAATTAGTTGTAGTTGCCGCCACCGCCGCCATCCACCATCACCTCCTCCTCCTCTTCTTCTGTTGCCGCCGACGCCACCTCTGCTACCGCCCCCAACATCATCAGGTAGGCATGGGGTGGGGGTCATTCATTCATGCGGGGGGCTGCTGAAATGACTTGGAGGGGATGCTGACTTGGGGGGGTGGGTGCTGGGTGCTGACTTGGGGAGTGGGGATGCTACTTGGGGGGGATGCTGACTTGGGGGGGGATGCTGGATGCTGACTTGGGGGGAATGCTGACTTGGGGGGGATGCTGACTTGGGGGGGGGATGCTGACTTGGGGGGGGGTGCTGGAGGCTGACTTGGGGTGTGAGGATGCTGACTTGGGGGGGATGCTGTCTTGGGGGGTGATGCTGACTTGGGGGGATGCTGGATGCTGACGTGGGGTGTGGGAATGCTGACTTGGGGGGGTTGCTGACTTGGGGGGGGAAATGCTGACTTTGGGGGGATGCTGGATGCTGACTTGGGGGGGATACTGGATGCTGACTTGGGGGGTGGGGATGCTGACTGGGGGGATGCTGACTTGGGGGGGGAATGCTGACTTGGGGGGGATGCTGACTTGGGGGGGATGCTGGATGCTGACTTGGGGGGTGGGGATGCTGACTTTGGGGGATTCTGACTTGGGGGGGTGCTGACTTGGGGGGGGTGCTGACTTGGGAAGGGGATGCTGGATGCTGACTTGGGGGGGGATGCTGGATGCTGACTTGGGGGGTGGGATGCTGACTTGGGGGGGATGCTGACTTGGGGGGGATGCTGACTTGGGGGGAGGAATGCTGACTTGGGGGGGTGCTAGATGCTTACTTGGGGGGGATGCTGACTTGGGGGGGTGCAGGATGCTGACTTGGGGGGGATGCTGGATGCTGACTTGGGGGGGGGAAGCTGACTTGGGGGGATGCTGGATGCTGACTTGGGGGGGATGCTGACATGGGGGGGCTGCTGCTGATATGGGGGGACTGCTGCTGACATGAGGGGGGGCTGCTGACATGAAGGGGGGCTGCTGACATGAGGGGGGGCTGCTGACATGGAATGGGCTGGGGGACTGCTGATATGGGTTGTGGGGGCTGCCGATATGTATTGTGGGGGCTGCCGATATGGATTGTGGGGGCTGCCGGTATGGATTGTGGGGGCTGCCGAAATGGATTGTGGGGGCTGCCGATATGGATTGTGGGGGCTGCCGATATGGGTTGTGGGGGCTGCTGATATGGGTTGTGGGGGCTGCTTATATGGGTTGTGGGGGCTGCTGGGGGGGAGAGTGATGGGAGGTGCAGGGGGGAGAGTTATGGGAGGTGCAGGGGGGAGAGTGATGGAAGGTGCAGGGAGGAGAGTGATGGGGGAGAGTGATGGGAGGTGCAGGATGATGATGAGAGGTGCTGGAGGAGAGATGACGATGATGACGATGACGATGTCTTTACCCGTGCGGCCCAATTTTTTTTTCTTTGGAGCAGTTCAGCCCTTCGCACTTTACGAGTTGTGCAGGCCTGATGTAGACACATGGTCCCTGTAATATCTCCCCTTGAAAATGCTTGTGCGACTCACCACATGGTTTCCCTGCTTCAGCACAGACCAGATAGGTAAAACGGGGCATGGGAATGTGAGGTGTCCCTGAAACAGTCAAGGGATCCTTAGCTAACATAGGGGTTCAGGGGATACTCCAGCTAAGTTACAATGCTGAGAGGTTTTGGCAAAATAACAGGTCAGTTTTTACAGAGTGTTAGGAATAAGACTAATGCGTTTAAAGTAAAAGTTCTCATTCAATCCCTCGCACCAGAAAATACCTTGTTATTTTAACCAAGTAAAGTGTAAAAGCATATTTTATTAAAGTGTACATTTAATAAAGGTTTATATGTTTGATGCACTGTATAAGAGCTGAGGGGTTTCCAAGTCACTGACCCCAGAGACCAGATGGCTACCAAGTTGGTGCCACTCTGTCTGCTCAGAGGTCGGGGCTTGAAAGGCCCAGCTGGGCCAGAAGTGTGAGGAGCATTTGGGGGGAGTGCTAAGTGAAGCACCCACATCCTCAGATCAAAGGGTCCATGTGGCCTACCCCAGACAGGCAGGAGTCAATCATCGTGGGGGTGCATAGGGGGGAGCAGAGACAGAGAGGAATATTTCATCTGCCCCTAGGAACACTCAGGTGTTTAAGAAACCCTGTTTAGTTGTCTCAGATTGGTCGCTAGGGAAATTTCTCAGGCTTCTTGTTAGGGCAATAGTAATTTGGGAATAAAAGTGAGAGATATTATAACCCCTTGCACGCCTCAGATTTGGCAGTTGTCTAAGCTTCGCCAACATTCACTCAAGTTTTTAGACTCTCAGGATTCCAAGGGTTTTCAGTCTGCAGCCAGGAAGAAAAGGGGCTTCAGCAGAAAGCTGCCTGGATATTTTCTGTCCTGTTTTTGCAACAGTTCTCAGGAGAAAATCCTTATGTAAGGATTCCCTGCACCTAGGAAAATTAGGGGGTTATACCAGTCCCAAATAAGTGTGCTTTCCCTGTATTTTGTGTCTCATTGTGAATAAATTACAATTTATTTCATTACACGTTTTGCTCAGTAAAATGTTCCTGGTAATGTTTTACTTGTTTTCATACTCTTTTTATATTTTGCGTGTACCGTACAGTACTGTACAGTACTGTATGTCTCATTTGAACATTGTTGAAACGCAGAGGCGTGTTACAGTATCACATTTCGGCGCATACAGCGCTCTCCCTCTCGCCCCCACACACACGGCTAAAGTACTATTTCAACTTCTTATCTACAGTTCAGTACACCTCTCCCAGCCAGATGGCTTTCTGGCTTCAATCATCCCGAACCTGTCATCACATTCCTGCGTGTATAACGTACAGAGCCTGGTGTCACATTTCAGCGCCTGCATGTAATCCTCTTTGGGAAGGGACCAAGTTGATGATTAATGCGCATGCGTGTATAACTTCCCAATCATGTGGAAGTTCGTCTGGATAAAAATATATATATATATATGTTTTTTATGTTTTGTTTCCAGACGTGTGCCTGCATAAAAATTATTGTTATTCTGATATTCTATCGGTACTGTAGCTTTTTAATGTGACACTGGTCATTCACATGCTTTATGTAATTTTTATTGATTTGAGGGTCTGGGGATCAAAACATTTTTATGACCTGTTGAAAATATGTCTTTGAACTACAGTACAGTACTGCTAATCCTTCATGCAGCTTTACCCCCCTCCCCCGCAGACACACACAAGGCTCAAGGATTTCAACTTCTTATCGACACCTCTCGAAAACCATTACTTTTCAAAAGCTTGGCTTTGTGCTTTTAATCGTCCCGAGCCAAGCGTCACATCTCTGCGCCTGCGTGTAATCCTCTTTGGGAAGGGACCTAGTTGATGATTAATGCGCATGCGTGTATAACTTCACAATCATTTTCAAATGCTTGGCTAATCCCTTATGCTAATCCATTATGATGACCCCCCCCCCCAACCCTTTGAGGCTTTGTTTACGATAACAGATAACAGATAACAGCACTTGTGATAAACCCTTCTCGAATTTAATATGTTAATCTGATTTTGTAACTAATGAATACAAATGTAACTAATGAATACAAATGTAAGCCTTCTTGAAGAACCCCCCCCCCACCCCCCCCCCCCCCCCCCACACACACACACACACACACATTCACAGTGAATTTAAAGTTCAAAGAAAAACAATGTGAATGTTATGAAATATTTATTTTATTTTATCAGGAATAAAAAAATACAATTAATCATTTTCAGTGTTTATCTTCTTTGTACACGTACAGTAGTGTACAGTAGTGTACTGTAGTTCTTCTGTCAGTTGAAATTTGAGGGCCGGTGCATAATCATGGAAGAATGAAAAATACAAATAATCATGAATAATGCTCATTTATAATAATAAAAACAGTAATACAAATTTTTAGTCTTTATCTTGTAGTGCAGCCAGATGTCTCTGAAAAGGAAAGAAAAAATTAGTGCAGTTAAGTGCATATAATTGCATTGTGTACAATAAAAATACTCCATATTGGACTACTGTATGCAGTTACTACTGTCAAACTACTGTATACTGGAACTACTGTATTGTAAAATACTTTGTAATAAGATTGGTAGTGCAGCTCTCTCTAAAAATTAAAAATTAGTGCAGTAAAATGCATGCGGTATACTGTAAAACAATCTGTGCCATACTTACCTGTATCATGCTGTACTTGGTGTGACTGTACTTACCATACTACAGTACAGTACTATTCTACCTTCCTGATGCTAGCCCATTACGCTCTATCAAAATGGGCAACACAGTCGCAATATGGTCGATATATTTATTACAGCGTTCCACGATGAGCACATCGTTCCAAAAACTCATTATGCCATTCGCCAACTCATCCTTTTTTGAGGGTTTCACCACTTTTCTGATATGGTCCTTCAGCTGATGCCAGACCATTTTGATAGGATTGAAGTTTGGCGATCTGTCATTGGAGGGGGAAAAAAGGAGAATTAGTTAAAGAGATACACAGTAAACAGTGTGAAAAAATCAAGACACGGTTACTGCACTTACTCCGCTGGCGTCTTCACCCAGTTGATACCGCAGGCAAGAATATGAGCAGTTGACGCGGTGTGCTTTGGATCGTTGTCCTGGTAGAAACGGTGACCATCTGGGAATTCACGTGTGATGTATTCCACAATCTCAGGCACTATTTGCTCTTAGAAAAAAACTTTATTCATGATTCCTGTAACAAGACAAGAAAAGTGCTCAAAATAATGCACACTACAGTAGTACAGTACAGTGCTTAAGGCTACAGCATGTGACTTTGTGCATTATTATACTGTACCATCAAAGATGACGATGAATCCTGGTCCACGCCTAGAGATGGCACCCCACACATGCATCTTCACTGGGTGTTTTGGACGCGGCTTCATAGATATGCGTCCTTTTTTGTGGAATGCAAAGGTGGCAAATCTCACCAGAGATACAGTAGACTTGTCAGTAAAGATGCAATCCTGAAAAGTTTCACCACTGTCGATCCATGCCTGTGCCTCCTGGACCACTCTCTTTATCTTGTTGACGTCCCTTATCTTACGCTCTGTAATGACAAGGAATAATTTTATAGGTACAGTACAGTTTATTAAACCACACTTTTCATCTCCTGTACTGTCCAGTACTAACCTCACATGTCCATATTTCCATCCAATTCTGCGTCTCATCTTCTTAATGCTGGTCTCTGATACGGTTAGATTGTGATTTTTCTGCAGAGTGTTTTTGACCCTTAAGGTACTCTTCTCATCATTCTCTTCACTTATTCTGTCAACCAGAACAGTTGTCTCCCTACAGTTTAAAGGAAAAACAACAATATGTTACAGTAGGCCACAAGTACAGGAACATTTATGCTCAGGCCTACAGTATAGCAAATATAGATATTACTTTAATAGAATAGTTATACTGTATAAATATATAGCGATAACAATAAAAATAGATAGATACTGTATAGAATAGAATTATATAAATATACAGCGATAACAATAAAAATAGATAGGTACTGTATAGAATAGAGTTATATAAATATATATAGCGATAACAATAAAAATAGATAGATACTGTATAGAATAGAGTTCTATAAATATAGAGCGATAACAATAATAATAGATAGATACTGTATAGAATAGAGTTCTATAAATATACAGCGATAACAATAAAAATAGATAGATACTGTATAGAATAGAGTTATATAAATATAGGGCGATAACAATAATAATAGATAGTTACAGTACAGTACAGTACAGTACAGTACTTACGCGGTAGTTACCGTTGGTGTCCTCTTTACTTTTTTGGTCTTACTGTGGGCATGATAGCTCAAGGTTGCTGCTGGCACAACGAGGCCAGAAGTACTTAGCCAGAGTTGAATATCCGCAATTCGTTGTCCTCTCGTGTACATCTCCTTAATTCTCATGCTGAGATCCTTAGAAATCTTTTTAACAGGCATCGCTGCGTGTCGAAAAAATACAAGCACAAGAATGTATATCTCGGAAACCCAGAGGACACCTTCTCCATCACTCCTCGACGACTGTCGCTTCTCTCCTGGAAATTCACAGGACACCTCCTCCATCACTCCTCGATGACGCTGCCGCTTATCTCCAGGGAACCCCCATCTCATCCTCCTATGCAACCATCCACCCAGATGTCCACAGCACCCCATGCACAAGAACCAGCTCGTTAGACCGCATGCTGAATGGGTTAAGTGTCGATATCCCTGGGAACTCTATGCTGGTAAAGATAGATCTTCTTTTAAAGACCATACTAAATATGGATCAACGGATGGAGAAGATGGACCAAAGGATGGAGAAGATGGATCAACGGATCAACGGATGGAGAAGATAGAGACTGACATAGAGGGGATACATAATTTTCATGACCCTGTATCTCGGACGCCGGAGCAGGAGGGTGGCATGGATGGGATGAATGGGACCTTCAACCTTCCATCACCAAGCGCACCCCCTACATCAGAAGAATATGTGTTCATGTATGCCATTGACGAGGATGTCATGACAACCCCGTCAAGACCACGCCAGGAGGCAACACTGACAAGGAGACCAAGACAGGAGGAAAGCATCCTCCCAGACAACCTATCCTCGCCCACCGCCACAACCGCTCCCAGAAGAACACCCGCTCCCAGAATTCAACCAACATACGCTTGCATTTAGACGGTGCCCGACATCATCCTGCGCGAGCTGCCCCAGCCACTCAGGGAGAAGTATAGGTTTGCAAGTGCTCATATACCCCAGAGGCATGCATTGTTAATTATCCAGCACCACGTGCCATACTCGTTGTACTTAGGGTGGGCCTACAATGTGAACTACGAAGGGAATCGCGAGAAAAAGGCTCTTCCTGAAAATTTAAGAAAGACTATTGTGGAGGAATTGCGGCGCTATTTTTCAATTACCGATCCTTTAATGAAAATCGTGCGAGACTCCATTAATGGCATTTTGCGGCATACAAGGCAATGTCCCTGGAAGGACAATCTGCTGGGGATCGAATTCGCTTCATGATTGGTCGTCTGTTAAAATGTTGATTAATTTCTGACTTGCTCATTGTTCCAATGCGCATGCGCCTAACTGGAGAAGCTACGCAGCCAATGATATTGCTGGACTACATTTTGGCAAATTGTGACTACAAGAACTAAATAACCATAAGCAAAGCGATTGATTACAGGAGAATCGCTTTACTGTGCATTGATATTGATATGGTAAAAAAATAATTACATACGGCAGCTGTACTTTGCCATTCGTTGGCGCCGAGCCACTGTCAGTCCCGTAGTCTTGATTATTCACGTAGTTGACAGGTGACAGTGGGCCTGCTACACCTGTAGTTGACAGCTGATGAAGCTGGAAATCGCTTTGGTACATGCAAGCTTGCTGGTTTTGTACGTGAAATCCTGCTCAGGCTGCAGGTATCCAGGTGGGGGCTGATAGCAAGGGTTGCCGGTCAGCAGGTTTTCACAGACGGTCAGACCATTATTGGAAGCCGGTGCTGGCGCTGGCGCATTCCTTGCCTGGGACTGACGATTCTTATTTGGTTTTACCACGATCTTTCGCTTTTTGAACTCTCCATGATCAAAGATACTGGAAAATTCAGGGGCAACACACCAATACCCTCCACTTGTAACTCCGGGTGCAGGAGCAATACGAAAAAAACGTGGATCGATACATAACTTTTTCCTTATCGCACGCTTCCACCCCAGAGCATCTGGTGAAAATTTGTAAAAGTCATAATTTTCGATAAAATATTGATAAATTTGACCAACTGGGGCCATCTTATCATCTGCTGAACTAATTGTTGACCATATTAAATAAGTGTACGTTATATTGGGCTTCTGGAACACGGACTGCATTGTGCTCATCTCTGGACCTCTCTGGACAATGGAATAGAACACCAGACACTTTGCATTTAGTTTTTAATATGAAATGCCTAAAAAGATACAATGTTGTACAACTTCTTCAGTACCAAGGTCAATTCACAAAGGACCACAGTGGTATTTTTTAAACACCTGCAAGTCGACACATTACTGAAGCGCATGCGCATTACAATTCATGAATATCTGCCACCTGGCGGATACGCGAAGAATTGCAACCAATTAAATACGAAACATTCGCATTAACAGATCACGTGTGGGTGACGCCGGCATGATTGCGACATGAATACGGCACGAATGCCGCATGAACGCGGCGAAGCACGTGGCATTCGGAAAAAGTCACTGGAAAATATCGGTGAAGTGTTAGAATAAAAGGGGCAGCGGCTGTAGGTGGAGCTGAGAGAAAAAGGTTAAATATCTGAGAGGACTGTTGAGGCAAAAAGGGCAAAGATGAGACATCCTTGGGTCTAGTGTAAGAGGGGCATAGGGGTGGAAATTGAGACCAAAGTTTAAATACATGGAGGTTAAGATTACAGAGCTTTAAAGGAAAGATGATAATTAGTTGTATATTAGTTGATGATAATTAGTAAGTGATAAAAAAATTATATACAATGATTAATAGGTAGCCAGCAGGGAGATTAAAGGAATTTAAAAGCAGATGTGTGTCTAGAAGTGCAAGAGATGATATTTTGATTATATTTGAAAAGATTGTAAGGGAGAGAAGTGTGAGGTAGAAAGGTCAGAAAAAAAATGTTTCAGACATCTATTTTTTAAGAAATGAGGAACAGAGGAAGGGGCATATCTTTGCAATGTTGCTACGGAAAAACGGCAAGATTTAGTAACAGCATTTACAGTGGTATGAAAAAGAAAGTACACCCTCTTTGAATTCTATGGTTTTACATATCAGGACATAATAACAATCATTTGTTCCTTAGCAGGTCTTAAAATTAGGTAAATACAACCTCAGATGTACAACAACACATGACATATTACACCGTGTCATGATTTATTTAACAAAAATAAAGTCAAAATGGAGAAGCCATGTGTGAAAAACTAAGTATACCTTATGATTCAATAGCTTGTAGAACCACCTTTAGCAGCAATAACTTGAAGTGATCGTTTTCTGTATGACTTTATCAGTCTCTCACATCGTTATGGAGGAATTTTGGCCCACTCTTCTTTACAACGTTGCTTCAGTTCATTGAGGTTTGTGGGCATTTGTTTATGCACAGATCTCTTTTTTTTTTTTTTAACTTTGTCTTTATTAGTTTTATTGTGCATACATACAGGTGATAAAATAATGTCGATAACTTTTCCAAGTATACACCAAACTGACTGGGACGTACCACATATAACAGACACTTGATGGGGAGACGACAGGACAAGACAACCACATAACCGAGACAACACCGGGGAGTGGGGAAGGGGAAAAAGAAGGGGGGGGGGGGAAGGTCAGGCGATGAGTTTCCATCGTTGTACTCTTGAACTTTGTCTATCGAACGCAAGGCACTTCTTCAATACTGTTCACCGGTATCTGCACGAGCGACACTGCACCCACTCTCTTAACTGTATCTATGGAGTTCCTCCCTAACGTCAACCTGTCCCGTCTGGCTCCCATTCACCCATCAGAGGAGAACTCATTTGCCTCAATCATAGCCATATTGTGGTATCGTTCACCCCTTGAATATCGGTCTGGGCCAACGAAGGCAACCAGACCTTTTGGAATTTATCGCTCGAATCGTTAATTAAGCTTGTTAACTTTTCCATTCGGCATATAAACCAGATTCGGTTCCTGATCTTTGCTAATGATGGAATTGCGTTCTGATTCCACAATGCTGTGGTCTCGCACCTCATAGCTGTTGCAAAGTGTGCAATTAATTTGTTCCCAGAGCGCGAAACCTCATTTGTGGGTTTGCCTAACAGGAATAGCCACGGATCAAGCTGAATTTGGAGGCCCAAAAAGATCCTCTGTAGCCAATCTCAGATCTGGACCCACAAGGGTACTATTTTCGGGCACGACCACAGCATGTGTATCAATTCCCCCCGTTCCCCGCACCGCCTAGGGCAGAGCGGGGAAGAGCCCAGGATAAATTCCGCTAATCTGATTGGGGTGAGATACCATCGTAACATTACCTTATATGAGTTCTCCTTTAATGTCGTACATATGGAGCTGCTGGCTGCGGCCTTAAAAATTGCTGACCAGTCCTCGTCCTCTAGTGTGCTCTGTAAGTCTTCTTCCCACTGAACCATGAATCTGGGTTTGTCAGTCTCGTTTTTATCGGCACTGACCACCTCCTTATATAAAGCAGAAGTCAGTCTCCGCGTGTCTGTACCTCTCACACAGAGCTTCTCAAAATTTGTTAGTGATGGTCTTACTGGATATGCATTATAAAATGCCCGAACCTGGAGGTACCTAATAAATTCCGTGTTGGGTATGTCCGTTTCTGACTTTAATTTTTCAAATGATTTAATCGTGTTACTACCCTCCAGGTCCTTCAGCCGTCTAATCCCCAATTTGCGCCACAACGGGAAACTCTTGCCTGCTAGGCCCAGAGCAAAATCTGGGTTGCTGTATAAGGGAGCCATCAGTATATGTTTGGAGGTTAGCGAGCGACTACTTTTAGACGCCTCCCAGACCGAGAGCGAGTTGAGCACAGAGGATAGTGGTCTGTGTACATCCTTTACCCGTGTCCTCGGGTACCAGATTAGGTCCCTGAGCTCAAGCGGGGCGCACACCTCCTTCTCCAAAGCCACCCACCGCCTGAGCTCCGGGTCCCCATGCCATTGTGTGATTTGGCACAATTGCGCCGCTTTATAATAGGATATAATGTTCGGGACAGCTAGACCCCCTGCCTCCTTAGGTTTCTGCATCATTTTGGCTCTAATCCATGTTTTTTTACCGTTCCAAATAAACTTCGAGATTGATTTTTGAAGCCCTGCAATGTCCGCGCGTACCACGAGTATCGGGAGAGTCTGGAACAGGTATAGAATCCGGGGAAGGATGTTCATCTTGACACTACAAATCCTACCCATCCAAGAGATACCATATGCCGCCCAGTCTTGTAATTCTTTTTTTAGGGTCTTCAATAGACTGGGGTAATTTGCTTGGTATAAGGAGCCTATCTTTTTTGTTATATGCACCCCTAGGTACCTAATGGATGTTGGACGCCACTTAAACTCAAAGTTGAGTTCAATCAGCTTCTCCGTTTCTTGTGGGATGTTAAGGCTTAGTGCCTCTGATTTTGTCTGGTTTATTTTAAACCCAGAGATCCGGGCAAACCGCTCTAGAAGCTCGAACAGGTTGGGTAGCGAGATGAGCGGCTTAGTAAGGGTCAGAATAATGTCATCTGCGTACAGAGCCACTTTGTGTTCTTGTGTGTGGATCTGTACTCCAGAGACATCAGCGTTGCATCGGATTTGTGCTGCCAGTGGTTCGATGCATAAGGCGAACAGCAAGGGCGATAGTGGGCATCCCTGCCTCGTACCACTTTTAATTTGAAACAGCTCTGAGGGGAACCCCTGGTGAACTACCCTCACTGTCGGCGCATTGTATAACGCCTTTGTTGCCCTTAGAAATTTGCTTCCAAACCCAAATGCCCCAAGCGTGGACTCCAAGTATGGCCAGTCAATTCTGTCAAAGGCTTTTTCAGCATCTAAGCTTAAAACTATGCTCGGGACCCCGTTGGCTTCTACAAAATCTATTATATCTACAATCCATCTGGTATTGTCGGCCGCTAATCTATTTCTAATAAAGCCAACTTGATCCAGATGAATTAGCCTCGGCAGAATGACACTTAAACGATTAGCCAGCAATTTAGAATAGATTTTAACATCTGTGTTAATCAATGAGATCGGCCTATAACTTTGGCAATTCATGGGATCTTTGTCCCCTTTATGAATCACGAATATCGACGCCTGGAGCATCTGCTCAGCGAATGGTTCTCCTGCGAGTACTCTATTGAACATCCGGAGCATATGTGGTGCTAACACCCCTATGAATTTTTTATAGTATAAATTAGAGAACCCATCCGGGCCTGGGGCCTTAGATGGCTTTAAATTCTTGACCACTGCTGCCAGTTCTTCCCCCGAGAAGTCGCATTGAATTGCCTCTCGCTCCAAGCTGTTCAGTTGTGGCAAACCCGCGTCTGCTAAGAATTTCTGCAGATTACTGCTTGTCTTAGTGTTATGTGTCACCTTCTCCCCATTGTATAACTGTGCATAAAACTTCTCAAACTCTCTCACTATAACTTTGGGGTTCGAGGAGACCCGCTCCTCCGCAGTCTTGATAGCATGTATATTAAAGCTTGGCTTCCTATTACGGAGTCTGGTGGCTAGCATAGTGTCCGGTTTGTTAGCTTTCTCAAAGAACTTCCTCTGCGTCCAACTCAGGTCCTTCTCAGCCCTGGAGGTGAGGAGGAGGTTAAGTTCAATCCTAACATCCTTCAACTCTCTTAATGTGTCCTCTCCACCTGATCGGCTATGTAGTGTAGAGAGCTCGTGCAACCTCTGGTAAAGCTGAGTCAATTTGGCCTCCCTTTGCTTTTTCCTACCGGCTGCAATACCTATCAGCACTCCTCTCATCGTGGCCTTGTGAGCCTCCCACAGCGTAATGTGGGATTCCACACTGCCTAGGTTAGCCTGAAAGTATCTTGAGATTTCCTCTTTAACTTGCTTCCCAATATCTGTTATTTTAATCAGTGATTCATTTATCTTCCAATTTGCTCCTATCCTAACAGACCCAATTTGAGTGCATCGTAGCTCCACCGATGCATGATCCGACCATGTAATGTCATGTATGTTGGTGTCGGAAATCTGTGGGACCATTCTGCTAGAGACAAAGATGTGGTCAATCATACTGTAACTGTCGTGGGGATGAGAATAGAAAGTGTAACCCCGGTCTCCCTGGTGTTGTTCTCTCCATATATCTATGAGACCCATTTGCCTCAGGCCTTTCAGCAAGGGGCCGTTCCCTTCCCTTCTTGGGGTCTGCTGGTGTGTGGAGCGGTCCACCCTAGGGTCCATTACTTTATTAAAGTCCCCAGCTAAGATTACCTGTCCGTCAGCCCAACGCTGGAGCGTCTGAAAAAATGTGTTAAAGAACTGGGGTTCTCCCTCGCTGGGTGCGTATACCGAGGCCAGTGTCATTCTACTTTTCTTGAGGAGGCCTACTAAAATAAGAAATCTCCCCTTTGGATCTCTCTTCACCTTCTCGACTTGAAAGGGGGATTTGTTATGGAATAATATGGCTACCCCCTTTTTTTTTTTCCCTGCCGAGGATAGGTATATTTGTCTAAAGTGCTTGTCTAGAAATTTTGGGCTGTTACGGGAGCTGAAGTGGGTCTCTTGTAGGAAGACCACGTCTGCCTTCCTGCGTTTAAACTCCGAAAAGGCAACTTTCCTCTTGTTTGGGCTATTGAACCCCTTGACATTCTAGGATAAAAAAGTTACTGCCATTTCTTAGTGTATACTGGGTGTGCGTGTCTATAGTAGAGCTCGTGCTCACCTGCAGGTAGAACAGACCGGGGGTCTCTGAGGCTGTGATGATGGTTCCTGATGGTCTTCTCTCTCGCGCCCTGGGTGTCTGGGAACGGGTAAGGGCAGAACATAAGGGAAAAACACATATAAAGAAAACATACATGAACAATTAGAACCATGGTGGTCCCTCCGGATCTCGGGTTCAACGCCCGGGCGTAACTCTCCCTAGCTGGACCCCCCTCCCTCCCTGTCCAGCTCCATGACCCACATTTCCGGTCATGGGTACCCGGGGCTTTGGCGGGACTGTGGGCTAAGCCCCCCTCCCCGCCTCTGAAGCGCATGCCTATGGGTCGAGTGGTGACACTCCCCCCCCCCCCGCCGGCATCTACATATCCTGTAAACCAAACAACCCGTAACTGTTTAAATATATAAATGTTTATAACTACCCCCTCCCTCCCCTCCCCCCTTTTATAACAACTACTACTGGACTATAGCACTAATCCCCCTAACACTACGAACACCCTTATCACCCTTCTAACAGGCAAATCACCCATCAACATCAAACCAGCTTCTCTTCTGGTCCCATCTCCCTGGACCCCTGTTTGCCCTATGACTACTACTGTTATTATTTAGCCTGGCCCTTTTTCATTGTATCTTGAGCCTCAGCCATCTATTTCTCTCCCTCCCCCTCCGCCGCCTCTATCTGTGGCTTCCCCCAGGGTTCCGGTAAAATTAGTCCCGCAGCGATGGTCCAGCTCTGCTCCAGTTAACGTCCCCCCCCTCCTCCCCCTCCCTATCCTCCTCACGCGTCTCCCCAGCGGCGGAGCTCGCGTACCCCCGCCAGGGAGTACCGCGTCACTTCCGGTGCGCCTCTTCTCGCGCGCCTTCCTCCTGGTTCCCGACGTGCCTCTCGTCCTCGCGAAGCCTGGTCTGGTGACGTCTTCTGGCTGGGCATGGCGGATGCAGTTGAAGGCAGACCCTCAGAAGGAGAGGGTGGGTCCGGAGGTTGTGCTGAGGGCGGACCGAGGCTTGGGATCATTTCCTCCCGCCGAAAACAAAGCCTCCATGAAGTTCTACGCGCCTTTCCTGGTTCTTCTTCCCGAGGTGAGTCCGTGGTGGCCATTTTAGGGGCCAATGTTAATTGTTAATGGTTAATGGGAAACTGTTCGAGGGGAGCCCATAATTCCAAATTACCTGCAGGTGCCACCATATCACCTGGGTGGCCCTCGCAGGAGGGTATGACTGATGGGTAACAGTGGCCAAGCTGGAAAGAAGCTTTGATAAACATCATTGAAAAACAACTTTGACGGCATCATGCCGTAACTTCAGCATCCTGGAGGCTTAGGGGCTCTTGTCACTCTCCCTCGACTTCTCTCTTCCTTTGTCCTTCGGGGAAGAGGGTCCGGACCCCCTCGGTGGTGTCTCCTGGTTTGTCAGGTGGGCTGCATCCGTGGTCCCCTTTACCCCCAACTTTTTTAGGAAGGCCGCCCCTTCGGAAGGCTGCTTCAGCACGTGTGAGCGACCATTTTTAATTACTACCAGGGCAAATGGGAAGGCCCACCGGTATCGAATTTCCCGGTCCCTCAGTTCTTTAGTAATAGGCAGCACTGCTCTCCTGCGTGCCAAAGTGAGGGGGGAAATGTCCTGGAACACTGTGAGGGTGATCCCCTCAAAGGTGATGTGGTGGGTAGCTCTCGCGATCCTGCTCACCTCCTCTTTAGTTTTAAAGTGATGCAGCCGGAGGATGATGTCTCTGGGGGGGTTCTTAGGCAGGGGCCGCGATCGTAGTGCTCTGTGGCAGCGGTCCATCCGCAATTCCGATTCCATCTTGCCTGGAAGGATAGATGACATCCAACGACTTAGCAGGGCCTCTGGATCGAGTATCTCCTCAGGGATCCCCCGAACGCGTAAGTTGTTGCGCCGGTCCCTGTTCTCGCAGTCTTCCTGCCGGGACTCCAGTTCAGCAACCCTCGCTTCCAGTGCTCCCATCCGCTGACTTGTCCCTTGGTGGGATTTGGAGCTCTCCTCCATTCACTCCTCCAGCTCACTTGTACGGGTGCCTACCTGGAGGATATCCCTCCTGAGCCCCTCCACCTCCCCTCTAAAAAAGGCTTTTAAATCCACTAGTAGCCGTGCGATTTCTTGCTTTATTATTCGTGAGTGTCCCACTGTAGCCCCCTCCGGTTCTTGAGCTGAGTCTGAGTCAGAGACCGCCGATAGCTCCGCTGTCCCGGCCTTGTCTGGGCCCGTGAAATATGAGCACACATCAGATTTGCGCCGGGCCTTCTGCCGCGTTGCTGCCATGACTCCTCCGGTATGATTATGTGTTCAGGTGCTTATCGGGAGCGTCTGGGTAGTATTTTTAAGCTTATTGGTTTGGATTAATATTGATTTATTTGCATTAAACTGCCGACGGTTGGCGGAGCTGTGAGGTTACACTACCATCTCCAACCCGTCGCGCATGCGCATCCTATGCACAGATCTCTTAAGGTCCAGCCACAGCATTTAAATCGGGTTGTGGTCTGAACTTTGACTGGGCCATTGCAACACCTTGATTCTTTTCTTTTTCAGCCATTCTGTTGTAGATTTGCTGGTGTGCTTGTCCTGTTGCATGACCCAATTTCGGACATGTTTTAGCTGTCGGACAGATGGCCACACATTTTACTCTAGAATACTTTGGTATACAGAGGAGTTCATGGTCCAGTCAATGACTGCAAGGTTCCCAGGTCCTGTGGCTGCAAAACAGGTCCAAATCATCACCCCTCCACAACTGTTCTTGACAGTTGGTATGAGGTGTTTGTGCTGATATGCTGTGTTCGGTTTTCGCCAGACGTGGCGCTGTGCATTTTGGCCAAACATCTCCACTTTGGTCTCGTCTGTCCAAAGGACATTTTCCAGAAGTCTTGTGGTTTGTTCAGATGTAACTTTGCAAATCTAAGCCGTGCTGCCATGTTCTTTCTAGAAAGAAGAGGCTTTCTCCTGGCAACCCATCCAAACAAACCATACTTGTTCAGTCTTTTTCTAATTGTACTGTCATGAACTTTAAAATGTAACATGCTAACCGAGGCCTGTATAGTCTGAGATGTAACTCTTGTTTTTTTAGCAATTTCTCTGAGCATTGCACGGTCTGACCTTGTGGTGAATTTGCTGGGACTTCCACTCCTGGGAAGATTGGCAACTGTCTTGAATGTTTTCCACTTTTGAATAATCTTTCTCACTGTAGAATGATGGACTTTAAATTGTTTGGAAATGTCCTTCCCAGATTGATGGGCAGCAGCAATTGCTTCTCTAAGATCATTGCTGATGTCTTTCCTCCTTGGCATTGTGTTAACAAACACCTGAATGCTTCAGACCAACAAACTGCTAAAACTTTGGCTTTTATAGAGGTGGTCACACTTGCTGATGATCAATTAATCAAGGGCATTTGATCTTAATTCCTATGGAAGTAATAAGGGTGTACTTAGTGTTTCCCACATAGCTTCTCCACGTTGGCTTTATTTTTGTTAAATAAATCATGACACAGTGTAATCAGTCATGTGTTGTTGTTCATCTGAGGTTGTATTTACCTCATTTAAAGACCTGCAAAGGAACAGATGATTGTTATTATGTCCTGATATGTAAAACCATATAATTCAAAGAGGGTGTACTTTCTTTTTCACACAACTGTATATGATGGGAGAAAAAGACGAGTTCACGGTAAATAGGTAATGCATTTGCAAGACTATATGGAAAGTAGTGTTATTCACTGTAATGGAGAAGGAAATGGGCCCTAGTTTTACAGAGAGCAGGAGAAACTCTATCTTAGACATATTAGCTTTGAGGGAATGGAGGGCCATTCAGGCAGAGATTGTTGATAAGAAATCTGGGATTTGTTACTGCACTGCAAGTGTTAGGTCAGGTGCAAATAAATATAGTTGTGTGTCATCAGCATAGAGATGGTAACTGAGGCCAAATCAGTTAATTATGTCACCCACAAAGAGCATATATAAAGTGAAGAGTGGGGGACCTATAAAAGAGTATTGAGGTACACCAACAGAGAGATCCATAGAGGAAGAGGAGATGAATTGTGATACCAGACCCTGAAGGAGTACTGAGAGCAGTATCTAGGTGGTAAACCGTATATAAAGCAGAGGAAAGGTCAATAAGAATCAGAATGGAGTTGTTTTCTTGGTATTTGGCAATACAGGCACTAATTAGCTATTTTGGTTAGTACAGTTTCAGTTGAGTATGCTGTGTCAAAACCCGACTGCAATGGATCGAGTAGGTTATGTACTGTAAGTTGAGTAAACAAAGTACAGTATGCATTAAGAAACAAGATGTTTCAGCAGTTGAGGCAAAACGCAAGAGATACAGGGTAATAGTTAGAAGAAAATATAGAGTCAAGTGTGTTATTATTGAGAATAGGTCTGACATTGACATGCTTAAAAGGAAATGGAAGAGTGCCAAATCAAAGAAGTTACAGATCATACTGTACTTACAAAAGACAAAATATGTTCTGCTTTTAATTAAATTGTTTATTTTGATAACACTGGCTTATGTTGCTCTATAATAATACTCCAATGTCTTTGATACATGAGCTCAGAGAAACCTATTGACAATAAAGGCTATCGTGACTTTTGTCTGTGCAGCAATTTATTTTTGGGATGGCAGTGGTGAAGCTTACAAGGGTGCTTTATGTATTGTACAGTATGTATCACATTATTTGATATGGATGTGCAGACATGGTTAAATCCCTATATAGTATTTACAATAAGATTTCTCAGTATTTCATCATGGTTCTGTTGTGTTTTATCTATAGCAAATGTTTCCTGTAACCTTATCAGGAATGTCAGTGGGACTATAGTATCCCTTCGCCAAGGGTGCAAACAAAGGTGTCATAGCAAGTTAGCATACTACTCTTGTCTGGTTTAATTTAAACTGAATATATCACTCTATTTTAACTTGTGTAAAATTATGTTGTCCCTATATATTGTACTGTCACTTTCCACTGCAGCTTAATAAATGTACTGCCCTAATTCACTGCAACATCAAAATCATCACAGTATTTTTAACTTTTCTATACGTACAATAGGCTGCAAAATTACTATTTTTATGTGGTGTACTATTTACTGTATTTCAGGTTTGTTTACATTGTCACCTCTAACTAGTTTTTTTTTCTGTCAAAATTTAAATTGTAAATATTTTTTTGTCATTTTATTCACTTACTAGCATTATAACCCATATTTAATATACAAGAGATGTTATTCCAGAAGATATCTTCTGCTGCCGGAAGACCCATTAATTCCCATTCAAGTTAACAGGCCATAAAGAATCATGTTTACTAAGCAGTGCTACTCCATAACACACCCTCTGGTGCCAAAATACATCTTTCATTTAATCATCAATGATCTACTGTATAAAGGATGATAACGTGTCATATTTCCAAACAGTGCCAAAAGCCGTCATGAATCGTGCAATTTAGGCACATTCACTTTGTGGCCACTGCAGATATAAGTGGGTAGTGGCAAGTCAGCTTCGTCTGCAAGTGAATATAACTGCACTGCCATTGGATTATAGCAGGTTATATGTATTTTGTCCTAAACTTGACAAAGTACTATATTTAATTAATTTCCAAACAAACAAAAAAAATGTTAGACAAGGTATTGGCTGAACGCTTTTACTATTAGGAGCATGATATATATTTCTTAGTGAAACTGAAGCATGAAATGAATCTTGCATTGAAGGTAATAAAAACAATCAGGGTACTTACATTAAGTCTATTCCTTTCAACTCTAATCATGACAGATGTAATACTAAGTTTGTAACACGATAAACGGAGCAGTTCAAATCAATACAAATTGTGTTTTCTACATACAGTATTCAAATTACATATGGCTACATTTGCTGCTTACATCTTGAATATTTTTAGAAATTGGTTTAAATATATTCCTGTTAAAGAGGGAAAAATACTTATGACATAAAAATCAGTAGACTGCTTTATTTATCAATATTTAGTAAAAATGTGCAAAAAAAATAGCCCCAAAAAGCAAATTGAGATATAAAATTATAAAAGAGGGGAGTTGAACCTACTACTTAATGAACGAATTGAGTGATCTTTACGATGGTCGAGGCAAAAACTTGACGCAAAAGGGCAAACAGTATGTTTGCAAGGAAGCTAAACAAAATGAAACAATTTGGCAATATTTCTATAATAAAACTTAAAGATGACAAGATGTCCGCAGATGACCCAAAAATTTGCAAAAGATCTCCGTAACATTGCTGTACAGAATTGTACAATATACCCCAATTCCAAAATAAGTGCGAATCTTTTGAGATTAGGTCCTTTCTTATCTGCTAAAATGTAACCTCTCAAGATTCCCCAATAAAGCTAGACGAGCTCTGGACCAACCTATCACTGAGAAAGAAGTGATACAGACTATTTAGTATTCTAAAAACAACAAATCTCCTGATCCGGATGGCCAACCTTATATTTATTATAAAACATTCTTGGCCATCCTGGCCTCCAGGTTGGTCAGACTGTTCAATTAATAATTTGAAGGTGCATGCCCGAGCTCCATAACAACTGCAAGCATAGTTGTGAAAGAGGGAGAGGACCCATCAGAGTGTAAGAGCTATCGCCCAATCTTGCTCAAATTCAAACATTAAATATTATGCAAAAGTCCTAGCCAACAGACTGAATATACAGGCATACCCCGCATTAATGTACGCAATGGGACCGGAGCATGTATGTAAAGTGAAAATGTACTTAAAATGAAGCACTACCTTTTTTCCACTTATCGATGCATGTACTGTACTGCAATCGTCATATACGTGCATAACTGATGTAAATAAGGCATTTATAACAGGCTCTATAGTCTCCCTGCTTGCGCACAGCTTTGGTACAGGTAGGGAGCTGCTATTCAGGACGTGCTGACAGGCGCATGAGTGAGCTGCCATTTGCCTATTGGGTGATATGTCCTTACTCGCGAGTGTACTTAAAGTGAGTGTCCTTAAAGCGGGGTATGCCTGTATACCTGCCTAATCTGATTCACTGAGACCAGGAGGGATTTCATCTTAGGCCATCAAGCTCTTGAGAACATTAGATGAATAATTAGCTTGTCACACACATAGCACACAATACAAGAACCCAAGCTACAGTATAATCCTAAACCTTAATGCCAAAAAAAGCTTTTAATAGAATTACAGTCATTGAGACTTTATTTTCGTAACACTTGAGTCCAACAATGAATAAACTGACGTTGGGTGGTGACTTGGTAGTACCCCAGATTGTGAACTATTAAAAAGCTCCCCAGTTAGGCCAGTTAGTCCTCTGGCATGTCAAACCAGGAACTCGCATATAGATCAACTTAGAATCCTTCTATACTTAACCTATCCCAATTAGAGTCATACGTTGGATCCTATAGTCTGACAGGCCACTGTCTACTTTAAACCGCCACATACTGAGAGACTCTTGCCATCTGTGGGATGTCAGAAGGAAAATATTTGAGCTGGCAAAACTCCCATCACTACTGACCCCCATTTTAGGGCACCCCTGGTTTTTCAAAGATCAGGGACACAAACAAATGTCCATTTAGACAGTGGTTAGGCTTGCCAGATATGATGTTTATTTCTAGAGACATGGTTGAGCAGTTCAGCTTTTTCCAGGAAAAGATTGGAATCCTGAACGCAGAACTCCTAGGTTATCTTCAGATTCCACACTACATAAACTGTAAAGATTCCAAACTCAGAACTGTTTGACTTGGGAACCAATAGCAAGGAAATTACTTCAATTGTGTATGGTCTTCTGGTCCTGGTGAATTTAGACACAAGGGACAGATATAGGGTCCAATGCGAGAGATAGAAATAGGACAAGAGCTAGATCCAGAGAAATGGTTGGATATCTGGTAGGCTCATTCACATATATCCCCTACTATTAAATAAAATTCATACAAAGTCCTCTACCGCTGGTACCTCACCCCAAAGAGGTTACACACAATCTATCCAACAATCTCTCCCACATGTTGGAGGAATTCCGGCCACATAGCCTCTATGCTCCATATCTTTGGGTATGTCCCATGATTAGCCATCTATAGCAAGAAATCTTCACCTTTATAGAGGCAGTCACTGACTTAAAAAAACCTAAAGAACCATTTGTTGCTTTCCTTGGCAAACCAATAGAAAATACGGGGAGAAACACAGCAAAATTGGTGGCAAATATACTTATAGCCACCAAGTGTGCCATTGGAAAATCTCTCCCCCTATCCCCCTTAACATGCACATAAATCTCATACTATACAAAAAAGGTATACATTATTCTGCTCTTCTAGCAATTGATTGCTCCTAAGATTATTTTGAATAAAAGATAAAAAGAGCTATTTACTAAGCATCGTAAACTTTTTTGGCGGCATTAAATTGTTGCATGTCCAAATCCATTTCAATCGCATTTGTGTACTACAGTAAGTACTAAGCTCACATTTCTCCACCTGTGTCAAAAATAAATTTGTTTTGGACGCTGCTTGGCGTATGGATCTTAATCATATGTACTAAAATTAAAAAAAGAATAATTGTGTGTCAAAATCGACTATTAATAATGTTAGCGACTAATAAAAGGGGTTATTTATCAACTGCAAAAATGTATTATCACCCATTATGGTTGTCTCACTATATAGGGTAAAAAAAATATTTTCATAATATGGCTATTATAAATAATTTGACACTAATAACTGTTATTTACAGTACTAATACTAATGACAAATAAAAATAATACACAGTTCTGTTTTCATTTAAATTGTATCCATCGGGTATTCAACATTTTGCATCATATGTATGGTCTTAAAACATAGGATGCAATTTTTTTTAAATGTTATTACTTTTTAGCACCCAAATTTTGATGAGCAAATGTTTTCAAAATAAAATGCTAATAAAGTACACAGGACCCAAAAACTTCTTATGGTCAAGGCTGTGGCAGTAAAGATCAGTGGTAATGTGAACCTAAGCCCTATTATGTACACTTTAACTATGTAATTTATACAGTAGTACCTGTAGTTATTGGATCCAATATGTGGGAAAAATGATTCGCCCGCTTAAAGAATATTATAACTATAATTATGCAAATGTTTGCAAATGTGCGTGACAAAACCGTTTTCTGATTTTTTTCCTTAATCTTGTGTTTTTTACCATATTTTTGTGAATGTTCACATTGCTCAGGAATGCGTAATAATTAAATAATAATCCCCGAAGAACAGGGCATTACTGGCCAATAATGCCCTGGCTGGAAGAGTTGAAGGCCCGAGGCGAAGCCGAGGGACTTTAACCCAGCCAGGGCATTATTGGCCAGTAATGCCCTGTTCTGAGGGGATTATTACTATTATAAGCTAAATGTAGACTTTTTTCAGAAATAATAGACACTTTTGTATAGTTATAAAAAAAAATTTATTAAAATAAAATGGTAAATACATGAATCCACCTCTATATACTTTTACACTGCAGATATCTATATCCACACACTGCCACCCCCTGTGTACACACACACACACACACACACACACACACACACACACACACACACACACACACACACACACACACACACACACCACAGCAGCTCAACACACAACACAGCAGATCTACACACACAAACTGCTGCTACACACACACACACACACACACACACACACAGCACCTCTACACACAACACAGCACCTCTACACACAACACAGATCCTCTACACACACAAACTGCTGCTACACACACAAACTGCTGCTACACACACAAACTGCTGCTACACACAAATACAACACAACAGCACAGCACACACAAAGCTGCTGCTACACTCAAACACTGCTGCTGATGCTGCTGATGCTGCTGCTGACACTGACACACACACCACACAGCAGATCTACACACACACAAACTGCTGCTACACACAACACACACACACACACACACACACACCACAGCAGCTCAACACACAACACAGCAGATCTACACACACAAACTGCTGCTACACACACACACACACACACACACACACACACCCACACACACACACACACAGCACCTCTACACACAACACAGCACCTCTACACACAACACAGATCCTCTACACACACAAACTGCTGCTACACACACAAACTGCTGCTACACACACAAACTGCTGCTACATACAAATACAACACAACAGCACAGCACACACAAAGCTGCTGCTACACTCAAACACTGCTGCTGATGCTGCTGCTGACACTGACACACACACCACACAGCAGATCTACACACACACAAACTGCTGCTACACACAACACAACACAGCACCTCTACACACAACACAGATCCTCTACACACAACACAGAACCTCTACACACAAACTGCTGCTACCAACAAATACAACACAACAGCACAGCACACACACAGCTGCTGCTACACTCAAACATTGCTGCTGATGCTACTGCTGACACTGACACACACACACACACACACACACACACACACACACACACACACAGCAGCTCAACACACAACACAGCAGATATACACACACAAACTGCTGCTACACACACACACAACACAGCACCTCCACACACACACACACACTGGAGCTCTACACACACAACACAGCACATCTACACTCACAACTCAGCACCTCTACACACAACACAGCACCTCTACACACAACACAGAACCTCTACACACCAACTGCTGCTACACACAAATACAACACAACTGCACAGCACACACACAGCTGCTGCTAAACTCAAACACTGCTGCTGCTGACACACACAGAGAGAGAGAGAGAGAGAGAGAGAGACAGAGACAGAGAGAGACAGAGAGAGACAGAGAGAGACAGAGAGAGACAGAGAGAGACAGAGAGAGACAGAGAGAGACACAGAGAGAGAAACTACAGCCAGAAACAAACTGCAGACAGACACTCACTTGCTTTGCAGACTCTCTCCCCCACCCCACCAATTCAACTGAATCTTCTCAGTTCATGGAGCAAGGGGGAGGAGTCAACCCGTGGCTGATACTTTTTAACCAACCCCTTGCCCTGTCTCAGAGCTATTCCTAATTTTAGACCAATCCCCTGCCCTGTCTAAGCTCTTCTGAAAGCTGATTGGCTGAAAATAATCACATTGAAATCAGCACGTTACAAGCAGCTAAATTTCCGGGCATTACTGATTGGATAATGCCCGGAATTTTAACCAATCAGAGGGCAGGAATTTTAATAATGCCCGGAATTTGACTGCTTTAGCCTATAATAGATGTTAATGCACCATTTAAAGATTACTGTGAAAATTTGCAACTTCAACAGGCATTTTGTAAAAATGTAAATATTTAAAGGGTCACAATTCTGCAAATGTCTTGATTTTTTTTTTTAAATATCTGCAAATTTTGACCTATTTTGCAGATGTAGCCAGGTCCCCCTTGACATGCTAGCCCCCCCTTGCGCACTCACCCCCTCCTTCTGGTATGCGAGCGCGCGTTGTTAGTTGTTGCTGAGTTGTTAGAGTGAGTTCCTGTTGCTGTGCTGCCTCTGTCAGTAAGAGGCACCTGGAGGTCTACAACATTGTTGCGGTAGTCTGATGCAGAGCTGTGAGTCTGGCAGCACAAAGCAGACAGAGAAAAGCAGTTGGTGACTGGAGCAGCTAGGGGAAGGAGGTAGGGTGCAGGGGTCTGTGACTCTCTGCACTAGGCCAGCAAATCCCCTAGGCCCCAGATAGCCCTGAGTCATCTTAGCTGAGTATTGTAGGGACAGGCCCTAGGTTAGGGACCCTGCCCCATTATATATTTGCTAGGAGTGTATCACGGACATTGCTCGGATTGCTAAGAGGGAGCTGGACTATCTCCACGGAGGCCCAGCTAGCGTGACTGCGGCCCCCTGGGATTCTATCAATTCACCCGTATGCCCCAGGGTATATGTGGGGCGCCTGCTACGTTCCAAAGGTTGATGGAAAAGACTATCGGGGACATGATTCCCCGGGAGTGTCTGGTGTACCTGGATGATATCATCGTCTTCGGAAGGACTCTGGAAGAGCACGAAGAGCGATTGTTTAAGGTGATCGACCGTCTGGGGAACGAAGGTTTGAAATTATCCCTAGACAAGTGCTGATTTTGCCATACCTCGGTGACCTACGTGGG
Organism: Ascaphus truei; assembly: GCF_040206685.1. Lineage (NCBI taxonomy): Eukaryota > Metazoa > Chordata > Amphibia > Anura > Ascaphidae > Ascaphus > Ascaphus truei. The sequence continues at coordinate 90,745,969 of NC_134485.1, forward strand.
GCACATAGTGTCCGCCAAAGGGATCGCCACCGACCCTGCCAAGGTAGAGGCCGTAGTGAACTGGCCTCGCCCAGAGAACGTCACAGAGCTGCGATCCTTCCTGGGGTTCTGTGGATATTACCGCCGCTTCGTGGAAGGGTACTCGAGCAAGGCTAAACCCCTGAACAATCTGTTGAAAATATACCCTTCAGAGACCGGGAAGAAGGCTGTATCGGCCCGCCAACCGTTCGGTGACAAATGGACCTCTGAGTGTGAGCAGGCCTTCCTGAAACTGAAGAAGTGTCTGACCGAAGCGCCCGTACTTGCTTATGTGGATCCCGAACAGCCATACGTCCTGCATGTGGATGCCAGTCTAAATGGACTAGGCGCCGTCCTGCACCAGAAGCACCCGGAGGGTCTGCGGCCTGTAGCTTACATCAGCCGCAGCTTGACACCCAGTGAGCAGAGATACCCCGTCCACAAGTTGGAGTTTCTGGCTCTCAAGTGGGCTATCACCGAGAAGCTCCACGATTACCTGTACGGTGTCACCTTCGCGGTAAGGACGGATAACAATCCCCTCACGTACATCAATACGTCGGCCAAATTAGATGCAGCAGGCCACCGATGGCAGGCTGCCCTCAGTAACTACAGCTTCTAGTAACTACAGCTTCTCCTTGAAGTATAAGCCGGGACCATTGAATATTGGGGCGGACGCCCTCTCCCGAAGGCCAGGACTACTCGCTACCCCAGATGATGAGGAATGGGACGAACTTCCCGGCCCCGGAGTGCGGGCTATGTGTAAAACTGCCGCCATAGTTAATGACCAAGTGGCCTTCTCCGAATTACGAGTGGCCGATTCCTTGGGATGCCAGTCGCAGGCTGTCCCCGCCGCCTACTGCGACCCAAAAGGGATGCACCTCACGCACGACAAGGTGTTCCGGTGGAAAGATCTGGTAGACTACCAAATACGAGATCCGGTTGCTAGTATCATCCGGCACGCCGTTGAAAAGAGGAACCCAGCCCTTCTGAAACGCGCGCCCAATGACTTGGTGGCCTTGCTCATGCGAGAATGGGACAAATTTGAAATAGACAAATCCCACAAGTGGAAGATGAAGAGACAGAGATATTGGCCACACCGCTCAACGGTGAGCCCGATGTATCAGGGTTGGGTCAAGAGACTGTCGATAACGAGACCAACCCTGAAACTTTGCAAGATCTTATGGAAGGACCCTCTCAAAGGGACTTCCCCGCAATGGGGGCATCTCCCGGAGGAGCTACGGGTAAAGGGCCCCGTAGGCCAACGCCTACTAAGGTGACACCCACAGGCCAGCCTTTGGACCCACAGAGCCAGAGCTTGGTGCCTACAGAGACAATTCTCCCCTCAAGGGAAGAGGCCGAGCCTCAGGACTATGTGTACTACTCCCCTGAGGGAGTCGCAGAAGAACAACTCTGACGGAGCCAACGCATCCGGTACCCTCCAACTCGGGTCACCTACGATCAAATGGGGGCACCCCATTATGAGGCTCAGCAGTGTTCTCGGAGCAGGATCCAATCTGTGATTGTGATGCTCACGGAATTGTGCAATATTGTTTAGAGTTGGGCATGTGCTAAGTTATATGATCTGATGCATTTTTATTATATAATTTATGTATGGGTTGAGTTATTTATCCCAAGCGAGGTCGTTGGGGTTTTTCACCAGGGGGAGGATGTAGCCAGGTCCCCTTGAAATGCTAGCCCCCCCTTGCGCACTCACCCCCTCCTTCTGGTATGCGAGCGTGCGTTGTTAGTTGTTGCTGAGTTGTTAGAGTGAGTTCCTGTTGCTGTGCTGCCTCTGTCAGTAAGAGGCACCTGGAGGTCTGCAACATTGTTGCGGTAGTCTGATGCAGAGCTGTGAGTCTGGCAGCACAAAGCAGACAGAGAAAAGCAGTTGGTGACTGGAGCAGCTAGGGGAATGAGGTAGGGTGCAGGGGTCTGTGACTCTCTGCACTAGGCCAGCAAATCCCCTAGGCCCCAGATAGCCCTGAGTCATCTTAGCTGAGTATTGTAGGGACAGGCCCTAGGTTAGGGACCCTGCCCCATTATATATTTTCTAGGAGTGTATCACGGACATTGCTCGGATTGCTAAGAGGGAGCTGGACTATCTCCACGGAGGCCCAGCTAGCGTGACTGCGGCCTACTGGCAGCAGACAGACCCTAACTAAGGTAGAGACGGTGCGGAGCTGTACGGTGATATTATCCACGCTGGAATTCACCCCACGCGTAGGAGGATATCCCGGTGGATCCAACCCCAGTGATATAGCGGCACCCGTGGCTGGAGCCCGGGCAGGTAACCCACAACTCACGTGCACCAACAAGGCCTATCACCAGACATAGTGGCTGCGCAGTCACACACACACATTGGTATATGACTTGGGAGTGCGAGACATTGGGTTGGGGTTACTGGACACAGGGTGGGATCACTCTTTGGGAGGTAGCGTCCGCCGTGATGCCTAGAGGTGGTAGCGTCCGCCGAGACGCCTAGAGGTGGTAGCGTCCGCCGTGACGCCTAGAGGTGGTAGCGTCCGCCGTGACGCCTAGAAGTGTTAGCGCCCGCCGTGGTGCAAATTAGCGTAAGCGTCCTGCATGGCGCAGTAAGTGTCTCCTCCAGGAAGGGACACAGGTTATGCAAACTGTTGTGGTTATATGTTGTGTTGCGGAATAAGTAAAGTCCCATATATATATATTTTGTGTGTGAGTATTGATTGTCCTGCGAGGAACTACTCCCCCTCTGGTGGGAGCCATCGCAGGTGGAGGCGCTGCATCGTTATACGTAAGTTGTCCACAGTAATATTACCCCAGCTTCCCCGTGGCGGAAGCTCAGCCCTCCTGTGAGCCAACAGGTTATGCACCACAATTAGTAACCATGTATGTTTCCTGCCCCCACACCGTGTGATCTGCGATTGGGTGGGGGAAACCCCGTTACACAAACTTGAGCGAAAAAAATGGCACCTCTCTAAATAGAACATGTAAGATATTATGTGTAATAAGAGTTTGGAAGACCCAATACAGTAGCTTAGCATTTTGGTATTTGTAATTGATTTACGAGCATTCAACAATTTGGGAATCCCTCAAGAGGAGGTGATTGAAACAAATATTTATTGAAAAAGATATCTGAGGAATTAACAAACCTACTGGATTAAATAATTGTAAAGAATTCTCGTATTCACGGTGCAAACTGAAAAAGTTTAGTGAAGTAAATATATGGTAATAAATTATACCAGCACTGCTAGGGAATGTTGAAGAAACACATGCAGATATCCAGAAAGGAGAATTGGAGCACAGCTACATGAAAAATATGCTAGAGAGTGTTTCCCAAAATAAGAGGTTTATTATGGTCAGAGCATGGTAACAGAAAAAATAGAGCCCTCAAACAGAGGCATATCGTGGGCGGTTGGCGAATGAGTATACTCATTACATGCTTTTACTTTTTATTTGTTTGTGAGTTTGCATTTGTTGGTTCTATTCATTTTTATTAAATTGTATTTTTTCATGCTGCACTAGGATCGGGCGCTTTCTTTTCTTGTTGTTCATATATATATATATATATATATATATATATATATATAACGCCAACAACCCCTATAACCCCTAAAATACACATATATGCACATAAGTGATACTATAGGCCGGTGGGGGCCCTCGGGTATTACCCGCAGCCCTGCAGTACCAATTATGTGCCCCCCCCAAATTAATGTCAAAACACATACATACTTATAAAGAAATACCCCCCCCCCCTTAACACATACAGCATAGTAATGGCCACAATTACTATTATCCACAAATGGATAATAGTGAATGTGCCCATTTTAAATACATAAACACCAATCAATACATTAAATACATACTGTATAGCACTCACCCATGTCCGGCTGCCACGATGAAGGCCATCCTCCTCTTCATCCTGCCCATGCCCCCTCCGCTGCTGCAAAACAGACACAAGAATGAAAACATCCAATGTAATGTCCCCTAACCACTTAATCACCATAGCTGGTTATTAAGGGGTTAGGGGACATTACATTGGATGTTTTCATTCTTGTGTCTGTTTTGCAGCAGCGGAGGGGGCATGGGCAGGATGAAGATGAGGATGGCCTTCATCGTGGCAGCCGGAAATGGGTGAGTGCTATATGTACTTAATGTATTTATTGTTGATTATGTATTTTAAATACACAGGGTGGTGTATGTTGTTTATTGCTATGTTTATTGGGGGAAAATGTCCCCAATAAACATGCTATTCTGCCTTAACCCCTTCATTGCCTTAGCGGCTATACGCTATGGTAATAAAGCAGCATTTATGTATTTTAATAATATTGTGCGGAAGCAGGGGGTCCCCTGAGCTGAACCGCATTAATTTGTGGCTAAGAGACCCCCTGCTTCCCGAGTTACAGGCCCCGATTTGTGGCATCGGTTACAGTGTCGCCGCCATATTTATAGCGGACACGACGCAAATGGGGTGCTATAAAGATGGGGGCAACACTGCCACCCGATGACACATACCGGGGCCTGTGACTCGGGAAGCAGGGGGTCCCTGGTCCACAAAGCATTGCGGTTCAACTCAGGGGACCCCCTGCTCACAGTACACTATTATTAAAAATACTAAACAAACAACAATAATACCCACTACAAGCGCTAATCTACAATGTGCAAGTGAAATACACAATTGTGTGAAAATTAAGCACCACTTAATTGGTGGTGAATAAAGCTGCCAGGGGAACTAATAAACAGATAATTCCAACCTGTTAAAAATACGTGCAAATACAAAATAAAAGTTCCCGGCGCTGAAATAATGTCCAAGATACCGTATTCCAAATGAAAACAGTCTCAGATGGAGGTTTCTGGGGTTGGTATATGGAATACAGACAAAGTCCCAAGAAGATGGTAAGTCCCTTTGCGATGTCCACAGTGATTCTGGAGAGAAAGAAAAGAAACACACCAATTGCGCAGTACAGGCATACCCCGGTTTAAGTACACTCACTTTAAGTACACTCGCGAGTAAGTACATCTCGCTCAATAGGCAAACAGCAGCTCACGCATGCGCCTGTCAGCACGTCCTGAACAGCAATACCGGCTCCCTACCTGTACAGAAGCTGTGCGCAAGCGGGGAGACTATAGAGCCTGTTACACATGCGTTATTTACATCAGTTATGCTTGTATATGACGATTGCAGTACAGTACATGCATCGATAAGTGGGGAAAAGGTAGTGCTTCACTTTAAGTACATTTTCACTTTACATACATGCTCCGGTCCCATTGCGTACGTTAATGTGGGGTATGCCTGTATGCAGCCACTCTTTTCCCTAACCAGAACGGATGGACAGAGAAACCCCACTTACAAGATGTCAGCTTGTATATTCATGGGAGAGAATCTGTAACTGTGTCCTCACTCCACCTCGATAGTCCACGGATCCCACGTGACCGGCAGCGGTGATTTCTCCTTCCATACAGTGGATCGCACTCACAGGGAACGCAGGTAAGACATGCCCATGTAGGAGGCAAGGTTGACACAGATGGTGTAATACGTACACTGGCGACACAGTTTATTGCACTGCGGCCAGATCCGCAAGCCGGGAGATTTCCCGGCTTGCTAGTGGCCGCTCCTCGGCGTGCCGCGCGTCACCGACGCGCAGTCACGCGTCATCGGGAGCATGCGCCCCCTGCACGCGCGTCCAGGGCTCCCCGAGGGAGCCCTAGTGTCCCGCGATGTGGGGGACGGCGGCAGGGGGTTCCGGGGGACCCGGCGGACCCGGCAGCGGGAGGGAGAGCGCCCCGATCGGAGGGCGCTCTTCCGCTGCTTCGGCGCGCGCCCGTCACCCTCCGGCGCGCGCCAGGCTACTGCTGCGGCCGAGAACGGGCAAATGCTCGAATAAACTCGGCCGCAGCAGTAACACACTTTTATTAAAACTTAAAAACACAAATCACCCACACTTACAATATATGGGGGATGTCAACAGCCTTATGCGCACATGTGAATCCTGCTGGATGGCAGTCTGCGCAACTCACAAACCGGTGACGTCAGCGGTATGGTAGTGCAGGGCGCTCTCACAGTGTCAGGTGGCTGGACCGGCTCAAACACTAAGCTCCTCCTCCCTATGCGTTTCGTGACTCTAAGTCACTTCCTCAGGGGATTGGGGAGCTTAGTGGGAGCAAGGTTTAAAATACCGATCAAGTTAGAAAGCCATCCCACAAAGGGGAGGTCCTGGATATAGTGCTATCAGATAGCAATGTTGGCAATTAGCAGCAATCTAAATCTAGCTATAGAGAGCTGCTGGGATCAATTACTTGGCGTGGGGGAGACAGACTGAATCTAGTGTCCAGACGCGAAAGCTACTGGATATATGTACTTAAAACTCTGTCTCCCCTAGGTTTAAACATTGATTTTGATTTGGCAGCTTTTTTAAAAGATCCTTAGTGTTTTAAAAGATCTTTAGTGATTGATATCATTTGGTAAGTGTTGCATCATCTTTTGTAGATGTATTTTAATCACATGTATCTATTTTATGGCACACAGCTCGTAGGTTGCAATGATTGATGTAATTGATCCCATCCATCCAGCAGGATTCACATGTGCGCATCAGGCTTTTGACAAGTTGCGGACGGCATTCGTGAGTTACATCATCATTCCCCATTTATTGTAAGTGTGGGTGATTTGTGTTTTTAAGTTTTAATAAAAGTGTGTTACATATTACACCATCTGTGTCAATCTTCCCTCCTACATGGGCATGTCTTACCTGCGTTCCCTGTGAGTGCGATCCACTGTATGGAAAGAGAAATCACCACTGCCGGTCACGTGGGATCCGTGGACTATCGAGGTGGAGTGAGGACACAGTTACAGATTCTCTCCCATGAATATACAAGCTGACATCTTGTAAGTGGGGTTTCTCTGTCCATCCGTTCTGGTTAGGGACAAGAGTGGCTGCATACTGCGCAATTGGTGTGTTTCTTTTCTTTCTCTCCAGAATCACTGTGGACATCGCAAAGGGACTTACCATCTTCCTTTGACTTTGTCTGTATTCCATATACCAACCCCAGAAACCTCCATCTGAGACTGTTTTCATTATTAAAAATACATTCATGCTGCTCCGTTACCGTAGCACATAGCCGCAAAGGTAAGGAATGATTGTTTATTTATATATGTGTTTTACTCATAGTATAGATGTGCAGAGGGTCCCCGGAGCTGAACCGCTTTGGTTTTAGGTCCGGGGTCCCCCTGCTTCCCGAGATACAAGCCCCTTTAGGGGGTTCCGGTATCCCTCTGCTTTGTTTACATTCCGCGGTCACGTGATTGGGACCTTTAAATGCAGAGGGATACCGGCACCTCATAAAGGGGCCTGTATCTCGGGAAGCAGGGGGTCCCCAGACCTTAAACCAATGCGGTTCAACTCCGGAGACCCTCTGCACATGTACACTATGAGTACAAGTTGTTTATAAATACTTCATATTTTGCAGATGTTTGCGCTGAGAGAGCGGCTGGTCTCTCTCTGATGCAAACACCTATCGGCAGAAAAGGCCTATCGGCAGGTTATCGGGAGCCAGGCTGTTTCGGCACAGGCTCATCGGCAGTTTTGCTTTCGCAGTGATTTGGCAGGGATTGGCATGGATTCGGCCCTTACTGAATACTGCGAGGGCAAATCGCCAAAATCATGCCGATAAGGAACACTTGCCGAAAGCACTTTTTCCGCGCTTACTGCATAGAGCCCTATGACTTTTACAAGTTTTCGCCAGCTCCTCATACGTGGAAGCGTGCAATAAGGAAAAGGTTATGTAGCGATCCCTGTTTTTATCGTATTGAGCCACAATTTGTTGGAGGGTATTGGTGTGTATCACTGGCTTTTTCCTGTATCTATGATCATGCAGACAGCAAAAGGCTAAGGGTCGTGTTAAAACCAACTAAGAAACGACAGTCGCTGCCAAGCAATGCACCAGCACCGGCTTCCAATGACGGTCCCGCCGTCAGTGACAACCCTGAGCCTGAGCCGGATTTCGCGTGCAGTTTTAATCAAGCTTGCATGTACCTAAGCAATTTCCAGCCTCATCAGCTGACTACAGGTGGACTAGTCCTGCTGCAAACTATCGACGTGGATGATCAAGAACGCTGGACTGGCAGTGGACCGGCGCCGGCGCCAGCTGAATGGGAAATTCTATGGTGAGTATTGTTGCCGTATTATTTTCTGTGTTTTTTTTATTTTGACAATACAGTATCAATATCGATGCGATTCAAAAGTCAAGCGATTCTCCTGTAAGCAATATTATTGCCTGAGCGGCTTCTACAGTACTGTACTGCAGATACTGAACTATTGGTGGAACGCTAGGCGCATGCGCATTGGAACCTTCTTGAAACGCATACAGTATGCGTGTCATTACATCGACGGTAGGCGCATGCGCATGTGAACAGGAGACGCCCCCCGAGAAAATTATTGGTGCGACTGGCTGGGAACTTCTTTATACCATTACAGTAAAACTTTTCTTTTTGTTTTTCCTCAGAAAAGAAAACGGCTAATGGAGGGATTTCGATGGATAATATCGCTTTGTGTAACAATGCCTGCACATTGCTGAATCGGATGTAAAAACCCACGTACCGGAGTCTACAGTTTAGTGGCTGATGTACACTATGCTGATGTTTTGCGGCCGTACAGTATACACTACTTTTTTATAAACAGTATACTGTGTAATAAACCCGACAAAATAAAAACTATGCATTTATTCTACATGTATTACAGTACTGTACATACAGTATGTGTCTTCTATACAGTGCCAGTACATACAGTACTGTACTGTATGTGTCTTCTATTTTTTTTAATACTCTTGTACTGAGCATGCCTACAGTATACAGTACAGTGTGCCTGGACAGTAGTGTACATTATAGAAACACTGTATTTTGTTACAGTAGCAAAGGAGCCAATGGAACAATGTAAAACAAATCAACATGTTCTTTTATTGGTGGAGTAAGTACAAAAACATTTATTTACAAATACTGTACAATGTAGAAACATTTTAAGTGCACAGCAATTCAAAACATCAACAGGTGTATAGTTTACTGCTACAGTTGTGAAAACATTTATGTATAGAAAGTAAATGTATGGTTTACAGTCACATGTTTTAAAAACAAATTCTTTATTCATAAAATATACAAACCGCAACATCTCCTTTATCAAAGAACGGCAAGTCAAAACATATACAGTGGGATGGTGTGCAAAACAGTCTGCACCAGTACAGTCCTCGAGGGCAGCAGACAGGACCGGTATTCAGGACAACCTTGAAAACCGTGCCTGTTTGCGGCCCTCAGGGACTGGAATTGTGCAGGTCGTGTGTGTGTACAGCAAGTTAAAACATTTCTGTATAAATACAAGTTAAAAAACACACAACATCTCCTTTATTTAAGTACAGCAGGTCAAAACATGTACAATACAGTTCAGCACAACAGTATGGTCTAACCTGTGATTAAAAAAATTCTTTATTCATATAATACAGTATACAAAACGCAACATCTACTTTATTAAAGAAACATACAGTGAACAGTACAGTGGGATGGTGTGCAAAACAGTCAGTCAGGCCTTCACCACTACAGTCCTCGAGGGCAGCAGACAGGCCCGGTTTTCAGGACAACCTTGAAAACCGTGCCTGTTTGCGCCCTCAGGGACTGGAATTGTGCAGGTCCTGTGTGTGTGTACAGCAAGTTAAAACATTTCTGTATAAATACAAATTAAAAAACACACAACAACATCTTCTTTATTTATGTACAGCAGGTCAAAATATGTACAGTACAGCACAGTTCAGCACAACAGTACGGTCTTACAGTTCCCATGATTAATCCAGAAAGTCCACCACATTGTCCGTCCATGGCCGATTCCTTGCATGGCACAAAACGCCATTAATGCAGTCTCGAACGCCTTTCATTACAGGATCTGTAATTGGATAAAAGCGCCACATTTCATCCAGAATGTTCTTTCTGAAATTGGCAGGAAGCGCCTTTTTTACGCGATTTCCATCTTTGTTCACTTTGAAGGCCCAGTCGCAGTACAACGAGTAGGGAACATGGTGCTTAAAAAGTAACAAGGCATACTTGTGGGGTGCACACACATTCATCACCCTATACTTCTCCCTGAGCGCCGGTGGCAGATCGCGCAGGGTGATGTCGGGCACCGTATCGATGTGAGTGAATGTAGGTCTTCTGTGAGCGGGTGTGCTTGAGGCGACGGGCGATGGTAGGTTGTCTGGGAGGAAGCTTTCCTCCAGTCTTGGTCGCTGTGTTGTCTCCTGTCGTGGTCTTGATGGGGTTGTCATGTCCTCCTCAACGACATACATGTACACTACATCTTCTGGTGGAGGGGGTGCGTTTGGTGATGGAAGGGGGTGGATGCTCCCATTCATCAAATCCATGTCACTCTCCTGCTCCGGCGTCGGGGAAACAGGGGCATTAACACCGAGCAAACGATGTATACCCGCTATGTCAGCCTCTATCTTCTCCATCCGTCGATCCATCCGTTGATCCATATTTAGCATCTGTTGATCCATATCTAGCATTCGTTGCTCCACATTTAACATGGTCTCCAGAAGCAGATCTATCTTTGCTAGCACAATAGAGTTCCCGGGGATATCCACACTTATCCCATTCAGCATCCGGTCTAACGAGCTGCTTCTTGTGCATGGCGTGTGGACATCTGGGTGGATGGGTGCAACGAAGGATGAGATGGGGGTTCCATGGAGAGAAGCGGCAGCGACATCGAAGAAGGGTGGAGGAGGTGACCTGTGGATATCCGGTAGAGGAGAAGCGGCAGCGTCGTCGAAGAGGGATGGAGAAAGTGACCTTTGGATTTCCGGGCGAGAAGCAGAGTCATCTAAGAGCAAAGGAGAAAGTGACCCGTGGATTTCAGAGGTGGCAGCGTCGTCGGATAGAACCGGAGAATATGCCCTGTGGGTTTCTGGGAGGGCGGCGACAGCGTCGAGGACGAGGGGTGGAGAAGACGGGCTGAAGATTTCTGGGATGGCGGCGGCAGAGTCGTCGAAGCGTATGGGAGGTGGTGGTCTGCGGGTTCGATGGGTTGGCTGCCAATCGTTTTGCGTCGAGAGTACATCACCGTATATCTTCCTGACATAATAAGGCTGAGGTCTATGAAAACCCTTAGCCTTTGGGCTCAGCAGAAGGTTTTCTTTATTGGCGCTTTTGCCTTGGCGTAGAAACGGCAACCGCCTTTCGCTTTTTCTGCCTGACAGGCACGGCAGAGGCGAGAGGGTTCCTGCGTCCGTAGAATCGGGGTTGCTCCATGGAAGCAGGTGGCACAATGCAGTACAGTATCTGGACAAGGGCAAGTTCAGATAAAGATCATCGAGTGGTGGGCTATGCAAAGTGTGTAACCTTTTATACATGGCGGCGAGGTACAGGTGCTTAAAGTGGGCGTACTCTAATGTGAGTCATTACCGTATAAATACACCATCCATTTTGTGGATTCACTGCACATTGAATACACATCGACTAAACATCGAATATACATTCTTGTGTTTGTATTTCTTTCTACTCGCAGCAATGGTTGTTAAAAAGATTTACAAGGATCTCAGCATGCGAATTAAGGAGATGTACATGAGCGGACACCGAATTGCTGCTATACAACGCTGGTTAGCTACTTCTGGCCTCGTTGTGCCAGCAACCACCGTGAGCTATCATGCACACGGAAAAAATAGAGAACGCAAAAGGGCACCAAGGTTAACTAACGCGTAAGTATATTTATAAAACTTTGAAAAAAAAATTGATCCAAAAATGTACTGTACATCTGCAGGACTGTATCTAATATTTTTGTTTTATATTACAACAGTATATATATTTTGTATATTTATATTTATATCACAACAGTATATATGTTTTGTATATTGATATTACAACAGTATATATTTTGAATATTTATATTACAACAGTATGCAGTATATAATTTGTATATTTATATTACAACAGGGTATATATTTTGTATATTTATATTTATATTACAACAGTATATATATTTTGTATATTTATATTTATATTACAACAGTGTAAATATTTTGTATATTTATATTACAACAGTGTATATATTTTGTATATTTATATCTATATTACAACAGTATATATATTTTGTATATTTATATTTATATTACAACAGTTTATATATTTTGTATATTTATATTACAACAGTGTATATATTTGGTATATTTATATTTATATTACAACAGTATATATATATTTTGTATATTTATATTTATATTACAACAGTGTATATATTTTGTATATTTATATTTATATTACAACAGTATATATATATTTTGTATATTTAAATTTATATTTCAACAGTTTTATATTGCTGCATACTGTATTAATAGAACAATATATTGTATCCTCTTGATCTACTGTCTCTAATTTTTTTACTTACCGGAATGTTTTTCTTTACATTGTAGGGAGACAACTCTTCTGGTGGACAAAATAAGTGAGGAGAATGTTGAGAGGAGTACATTAAGGGTCAAATACACTCTGCAGGAAAATCACAATCTCGCTGTATCCGAGACCAGCATAAAGAAGATGAGACGCAGCATTGGATGGAAATATGGACGTGTGAGGTTAGTACTGGACAGTACAGGAGGTAAAAGTGTTTTTTAGGAAACTGTACTGTACCGCTAAAATGATTTATTCCTTGTCATTACAGAGCGTACCCCATGATAAGGGATGCAAACAAAATCAAAAGAGTGGTCCAGGCCCAGGCATGGATCGACAGTGGGGAAACTTTCCAGGATTGCATCTTCACTGACGAGTCTACTGTGTCGCTGGAAGCTTTGCATTCCACAAAAAAGGCCGCATATCTTTGAAGCCGCGGCCAAAACACCCCGTGAAGCTGCATGTGTGGGGTGCCATCTCTAGGCGTGGACCAGGATGCATTGTCATCTTTGAAGGTAAAATATATCAAATATAATGTAGCCTTATGCACTGTACTTTACTAGTGTAGCCTTACTGTATGCACTGTACTGTACTATTGTGCAGTATTTTGAGCACTTTTCTTTTCTTGCTATAGGAATCATGAATAAAGCTTTCTTCCAAGACAACATTGTCCCTGAGATCACACGCAAGTTCCCGAATGGTCACCGCTTCTACCAGGACAAAGATCCGAAGCACACCGCGTCAACAGCGCATATCCATGAGCGCGGTATCAACTGGGTGAAGACGCCAGCGGAGTAAGTGCGGTAACCGTGTCTCATTTGTTTCCCACAGTTTTTACTGTGTACTGTATCTCTTAAACTAATTGTCCTTTTTTTCCCAATGACAGATCGCCAGACTTCAATCCGATCGAAATGGTCTGGCATCAGCTGAAGGACCATATCCGGAAAGTGGCGAAACCCTTCAAAAAGGACAAGTTGTTGAAAGGCATAATGAGTTTTTGGAACGATGTACTCACCGTGGAACGCTGCAATAAATATATAGACCATATTGCCACTGTGTTGCCCATTGTAATCGCGCGTAATGGGCAAGCATCAGGAAAGTAGTACTGTGCTGTAGTATTGTAAGTACAGTATGATACAGGTAAGTATGGCACAGATTTTTCTTTCCCAATAGTCAGAGTATACAGTAGTTACAGTTTTTTCTTTACAGAGAGAGCAGCACCAGCCATCTACAGTAGTACTACACATCACACAATGCCATAATACAATACGCACATAACTGCACTAATTTTTTGTTTTCTTGTCGTTTCAGGAAAAAAGGGTGGCCTGGGGGGAGTGGGGTTTTGTGTCCAGTCTAATCTGTTTGTACAGTAAAATGTACAGTATATAAACAGCCGTAATGATGTACACAAAACCTCTCCTCTCTCAATGAACTACTGTACTGTACACAGAATGAGGAACAAGATAAAGACGGAAAAAACAATATTACTATATATATATTATACATTACAGTATATATTATTAAATAATATTCTAATAAATGTGCATTATTCATGTTTCCCCATGTTTTAGAAATGTTTTCTAAATGTTTATCCAATTTCAATCTGCCTAAAGAACTTAATAAAGACTGCATTATGTATTATTCATGATTATTTTTATATTTGTATTTTTTGGTTCCTGATAAAATAAAATAAATATTTATTCACATTCCTGCTATTCATAATCATTTACAACAACCACAACCACCCCCCCACCCCTACAGTACACCAATAAATCAGTTAATGGTTTTTTTAACTCTCAATTCGCACAATGCTGTGCAAATCGGATTTACATTTCAAAATCAAGAAGGGATTTTCCAAAGCATTACCGTAAACAAAGCCTCAAAGGGTTGGGGTGGGGGGTGATTACACGCAGGCGCACTGAGGCTTTGTAGGTTGGCTATGGACGGATTAAGAACACAATGGCAATATTCAGAAAATTAACGACTCTGTGGAGAGAGGGGGTTGGGTGACTCATGCGCAGTAAGCAGCAAGCTCCCATCTCTAAAAGGATTAGTGTACACGCAGGCGCAGTGAGGCGATTGACGCTCGGCTAGGGACGGATTAAAAACACAATGACTAACTAACTTCAGAAAATGAATGACTCTATGGAGGTGTCTGTCGATAAGAGTTTGTGTGTGCGTGGGGGAGGGATGAAGGATTAGTTGTGCAGCAGTTCAAAGAAATAACATACTGTACTGTACTGTAGAGTACAGTAATTTCAAAAGGCAGTTCATCATAATACTGTAATTTGATCCCTACACCCCCCAAATACAGTACATAAAAAGCACACAAATCAACCATGTGCAGGCAAACGTACAGATTTAATATCGTAATATCAAGATTGTTTTTGCAGGCTTGTGGATAAAATAACAGTTAAAAAATCATAATTAAAAATATTTTGGGGGGCTCTCAAGCAAGCAGTGGTGGGTGAAGTTACAGGCGCAACTCAAAGAGAATTACACGCAGGCGCAGCGAGGCTTTTTAGGTCGGCTATGGACGGATTCAGAACACAATGGCAATATTCAGAAAATTAACGACTCTGTGGAGAGAGGGGGTTGGGTGACTCATGCGCAGTAAGCAGCAAGCTCCCATCTCTAAAAGGATTAGAGTACACGCAGGCGCAGTGAGGCGATTGACGCTAGGCTTGGGACAGATTAAAAACACAATGACTAACTAACTTCAGAAAATGAATGACTCTGTGGAGGTGTCTGTCGATAAGAGTTTGTGTGTGTGTGGGGGAGGGATGAAGGAGTAGTTGTGCAGCAGTTCAAAGAAATAACATACTGTACTATACTGTAGAGTACAGTAATTTCAAAAGGCAGTTCATCATAATACGGATTCAGAACACAATGGCAAGATTCAGAAAATTAACGACTCTGTGGAGGGGGAGTTGGTTGACTCATGCGCAGTAAGCAGCTAGCTCCCATCTCAAAGAGAATTACACGCAGGCGCAGTGAGGCTTTGTAGGTCGGCTATGGACGGATTAAGAACACAATGGCAAGATTCAGAAAATGAACGACTCCGTGGAATTTCAAATCCTTGAGCTAGCGTTCGTGGGGGAGGGGGCTGCAGGGTACAGCTGCATGAAGTTCAAAGCTAAAGACATACTTTGATTTCAAAAGGCAGTTCATCATAATAATACACCCCCAAATACAGTACGTAAAAAGCACACAAATCAACCATGTGCAGGGTCGCTGTCAAAAGCTACAGCACAGATTGAATATCGTAATACAGTAAGATGGGTTTTGCAGTCTCTTGTGGCGAAAAAAAAAAAAAATTACAATAAAAAATTTTAATTTTTTTTTGGTCACTCGCTCAGGCAAGCAAGCAGTGGTGGGCGAAGTTACAGGCGCATGCGCAGTAAATTCCTGCTGTGAAGCAGGAATGTGATTGAAACCTGACACACGTTCAAAGGAATGGTGTGGGAGAGATGTACTGCATTGTAGAGAAGATAAGAAGTTGAAATACCCTGCAGTGCAGTTAATTATCCTGAGCGAGGGGAGAGCGCTGAATATGCCGAAATGTGACACTGTTACAGTACTGTACACGCCTATGCGTTTCAACAATTTTCAAATGTGACATACCGTACAGCAGCACAGCACTGCAAATGCATGTATACTTTAAATATGTAAATTTACAATTACAGCGCGTGCACACACAGACTGTGTACTGACATAGGTTGAACCGGGAAGGTATTAGACTTCCAAGACAACAGCTCGCAAACGCCCCCCTGAGTTTTTACACGGCATTGCAGTATTGCAGACAGCAAGAATAAAATGCTAATATCACGAGCGCGAAAATAACGCAGTTCACTCCGGGCGAAAACGCACCTAACCGGGATAATCTGAGAACCGCGGATCTAGCCGTCTTAGACTCAGATCGGCCGCCACTGTACGTGCAAAACCAGAATCTCTTTTTCAATTATGTTAAATTGATACACTTGAAGTGTATTTGTTTACCACTTACTTAGCTGATATATGATCCTAAAACCAAAATAACAGTGGCATTATGTGCTACTAAACTGGTTCTAGAATTAATTATCATACAGTACATTTTATGAAGTAGTATCAAGGTGATTATTAGTGCACAGGGTAGCTGTGCTTCTCCCTGTTTCAAGAGGCTTATACATTAGTAAATTGAAAAGACTGACATTTGACATTTTCTTAAGCATCACACTGCTAAAACACAAGTGTTTTCTTATAACATGTATAATACTTTTATAAACAATTATTTTCCCCAAATGGGGAGGGTTGCATTTGCAACTTTTAAATAGAGGACTGTTAAATAAAAATATGTAAATAGTTGTAGTATGCTGCAAATTAGGTATGTGTTCATGAAGTTCTGGCAGGTTTTTAGTATTAACATAAATGGTTAACATTTACTAAGCAGTTGTCTGCCATATGGTCGCTTCCAGCGCTGGAATACCCCTAATGCCCATTCCAGCCAATGTATCAAAGTGATACTATTATGATAAAAATGATACTACTATAAAATAGCATTCTACAGATGTTGGATAACTTGACTTACCCCTAAACTCTTAATATTCTTACAGAAGGGCTGTCAAATGAATTAGAGGCCCCAACAATGCAAGAACTTATATTGTGGAGTGGAATTATTCTGTTGGTAATATACATAGACCAGTGGTCACTGAGAAAGCATTAATTAGCCTTTGTGACACATAAGGAACATCACAAGCCTGTATTCTTATGGCACATTTAATTTTCCTTGAACATCAAGCCATTCGTGTGTCTAGGGCATATAACAGATGCAGCTCACAGTGGGCCAGATACTCTAAGCTCAGATAAATGGGGCAAATAATGCTAGGTTATGTAAATTAGTAAATGACGCTATTTTTCCTTTGTTTAATATCCACACAAAAAATAATATGCTAAATAACTCATTAGCATAGACCTAATGTCAGGTTAAATTAGCACTGCCCTACGTTGGCTTCAAATAACATGACTCGAGTAATGCCTATCTTATCTAAAGACTCTCTCCATCTTCCTCATTTCAGGGTCTGGGAGGAAGTAATTTAAGTGGTATGTTGGGAGACTCACAGAAGCAGCAGTAGAGGGACTTAGTGCACTAGGTGGCAGTGCTTTGGCACAAAGGTTGGTAGGAGTGATTGGGCTGTGGGACAGTAGCAACGAGTATAATGTATATTATACCTACCCATTGTCTCAGTTTCTCTTAATAAATATGTACTCTTTTGTAATACAACGTTCTTATCTTCCCTAACACATAATAACCACTGATGAAGCTCAATGAGTGAAACACGTCTGGTGAGCATGCAGAACAAACTAGAAACCCCCAAGGTGTATGGTGAACTATTCTGAGGATCTTGGGCCAATTTTATCTGGTTCTCTCCCCTACCTGGACTTGGACATCGTTTTCTGTGGGTGGCCACCACAGGTGTTTACACCAGGAAGGAGTGTTGCAGTCCTCTATTACCATTTGACCCAGGGTGGTCCAATTGCCTGTACCAACAGCACTTTTGTAACTGTATTACCTTTATTTTTCTATATAAAAAAACCTACTATTTGTATTCTCTCTGTTCTGTTCCTATACATATGAGCATCTATTCCTGCTCCTGAGGGATGTAACATACAGTCTGTTTGAAGAATCCTATCCTGAGTTGGTGACTTGTAACAACCGAACTGTCTATATTTATCTTCACAATTGTGAGTGAGATTCGTATGAAGTGTCACTGTACTGATTAATTAGCTGTACACTATTGCACTATATTCTCTTTTTTTCCCCAAAATTTTTTGGGGAGTATTTGCGCTTTTGATTTCCTGCTTCAATGACTTGTTTGGACTTTGGATCAAGTCCTTTGTCTGGAGCTCCACTACTTCCATATGTAATATACTTTTTTTTTACTATATCACAAGTGTGTTCACAGGGTTTTCACTTAAACAGTATGTGCGCTTGAGCTCTCTTCTGGCATCTGCTGAAGGAATAATTGCTGCTCTTAAAATGAATTGAAAATATGTTTGAAGCCATGGTAGAATATGTCTAAAATGAAAGTATCCTACATCATAAAATTGAGTCTGGACATTTGTCATCATTAATCTATACTACAGCTATGGGTAAGTGAGCTGATGATGCAATTGTTGTAGCTCTATTCTACAAATGGATATTCTTATTGATCAGGGTTGAGGTTTCAGAAAGGACACTGTGTTAAAATAACTAAACATACCAGTAAAAAAATGCACTAAACCTAAATGTATGCCTTTAAAAAGATTTATGCATTGTTTTAATACACAACAGTTTAGGATGCAAATTGGGGCCAAGGAGCCCAAGAAGTGTATACTGTAAGTCATATTTGACAGCTTGGGTTTGCAACCACATTAAGCAGAACTGCATTCTGACCAAACTGTGCAGTGATCGTCTGTCTGTGCTATTATTTTCCATAGCACAATACAAATCATTTTAGCGGGCTATTATTAAGTAGAAAAAATAGTATAAATTGAACCCATACTGTACTATGGGGCCTATTCAGGTAGCTTTGATAAGATCACTGCTATATCAATAAGTTTGGCATGTTGTTACCTCACGGTATGAAATTTGTGTAAAAACTGTATTTTTAAGATTTTTAGCTTGGCAGATACCGTTTGGTAAAAAATGCCATACCAATTGACTTTGCAGTTGCTTTTTCAGAGATTTTACCATGCGAATTCCCTTCAGTCTGTAAGAGCTGTGAAGAGATAGAGCTGCATCTCCCTGCACAGCTCTTACAGGCGATCGCCCTATTTTATTTTTTATTTAAATTACATATTATTGAAGCAGGGGAACTCTGTAGCTGAACCACATTAATTTCAGGTCCGGGGACCCCCTGCTTCCCAAGATACAGGCCTCTGTAGGGGGTGCGCCAGTGCCTCCTGCAAGTTTAAACGTCCTGGTCACGTGACACAGGAGAATTAAAGTTGCAGAAAATACCGGCACCCCATGCTGGGGCCTGTACCTCGGGAAGCAACCGGACCTGAAATTAACGCAGTTCAGGTTCAGAGACTCCTGCTTCAATAATATGTCATTTAATTTAAAAATTTAAAAACAGGTCGACATTAGCTTAGTGGCAAACCGCTAAGGTAATGAAGGGGTTAACTGCCACTACCCAGTTTGTTTGTGGTAGAGGTGATGGGTGAAGGTTATAGTTGTCCCAGGGAGGGTGGTTAGGCCTCCTGGGAGGGATAAACCCTTCCATTACAATAGTGGTTACAACCTCTAAGGTAATGAAGGGGGTAACCCCCCACCGCAATGCCTAACCACCCACCCTTGGGCAACTACCCCTTCACCCACCCCCTCTACCAACAACACCACAGGAATGGGCAAGAGTGCAATTAGCCAAATGTGACAGGAGGGGGTAACCGGGCTATCCAATAAAGGTTAAGCCCTCTGGTTACCCCTGAAACCATGGAGACCCTGGTAGCTAAATAAGCACCATAAGCCATGGACCAGGGAAAATACATGTTGAAAATAAAGTGACCCTTGCTTTTTTCTGTTTCATGTTCCCTTGGCCCTAGAACTGTGAGAATTCTTGTGTGTCAGTTTTAGGGGGGATACTTGGGCAGAAATACATTTATGTTGTTTGCAGGAGTTTGGGGGTCGAAGTTACCGGTAGTTCTTTAATTGTCCCCGGCGAGCAGGCTTGATTTGCCAGTACGCAGGTTGAATTACACCGGGGCAACCCAGTGTCCACCATACTCCTGGATTTCGAGCCCAAATATCCCAAATCCATTTCCCCTATAAGTATAAGGTTCCCCAATGTGTATACTGTACTTTATTAAAGTGTACTTTATAAGGTTTTAGACATTTGCTATAAGACTCTATACAGTCAGCCAGGGCATCAGCATAGACGCCAACATGTCTGTATAGAGTCCATAGTTCAAAGAGGAGATGATATTGAGAGGTGAGAAGACCATTTGATGGGCGAGGAAGGTCAAATTGCCAAGTCTGGAGAACAAAGGGCACCCTGTGGGGACACCTTTTGCATCTGCCAGACTTGGAGAAGCCTGCCCAGTGGGTGGAAATTAGTTAACTGGGGAGATACAGCTCATAGGCGCTTCTCCATTGGCTAAATCATATTCCCCGCTCACCTGGCTTTTCGAGCCGGCTTGGCACGCCTCCTCATTTGACGTCAGAAAAAGGACAAGCCATTATTTCTTTTGGCTGGCAGGGAGGAATTCCTACACCCTGATTGGTCGCTCCTCCCACCTCCATGCTAAGGATAGCTTAGGGGAGTGTATATAAGGAGACGGCCGAGTCAGAGAACCAGACCATCCTGTGACTTGAGTCGATGAAGCTAGGGTGGGTTTTTCAAATTTGCTCTGTTCGAAATAGCAGAGCAACCGACTTCGTTTCAAAGCTAGAAAAGCCTGCCTCGCAAAGACTAAGTCCCGTCTTTTGTGGCCAAGTTCTACAAATCGAAGTAGCGGTCCCGGTCAGGATTTCTTGCTGAAAACTGTCCCAGGACTATTGGGCCTAGGTCCCAGTCAGAATTTTCTGCTGAATCTCGGTCCAGGACATCCGGAACAAGGTTCCGATCTGGGTAAGCCCTTGCAAGCGAGCGCCCTGAACCTAGGAAAGGCTAGATCTCAAACCCCAGTAAGTGTGCATATTTCTGTATATTGTGTTTTGTTGTATTTCCGAGATTTTATCCGAATAAACCCCATTTTATTTCACTGCCTTGTTTTTCCTGTTGAATGATCTCAAAAATATAAATGTGTTAAAAGACCTGGTCTACCGTGACACCAAATATGCCTTGACAGGACACAGATAGCCACACTGGCAACCAATGGCTACCCTACTACCCACCCCCTCTACCCTCAACACCACCCTCCCAACGCATTTAGTAATAGGCACATGGGCACATTTGTAAATAATAGTACAGTACTTACTCCTGCCAGGATCAAGGCTGTCAGTCATCTTCCTTGTCCTCTTTGGTAGCATCAACTTTAAAAAACTTTTTAAAAAAATTAAAAAGTTAATAATTAATTACCTCAGCAGTTAAAAAATTACATAATAAAATAAAATAGACATTTCAATACATTAAAATAAATAGTAGCCAAACCCATTGATTGTCACTGTGGGTATCGATGCCATCAATGGGGCACAGATAGCCAGATTAGCAATTAATGGGCAACATTAAAAAAAAATGCAATTCACATAAAATACAATAAATGTGTTTCTTAACTTTACTGGGAGGAAGACTCATTTTCCACATCAAACTGCAGAACCAACAACTCCTGACCCACAAAGCAATGATCTGCAGAAGTCCACGATCCTCAGTTGCTAGAAGTGAAGTCCCTGTTGCTGTTGCGGCCCCTTTTATCCTCCTACATCCCCGAATTTTTTCGGAGATGTTTTCCGTATGTCACGCGTTCAGCCGCATTCATGGCTAGACAGCGCTAAACAATGAAAACGCCCGAGGCGCCTAAAACGGCCGGAACATGCCGCATCTGCCCACGGTTTTAAAAAACGCGTTGAAACGGCTGCACGAGGCTAAAGGCGGCCGCCACTGTAAGTAGATCTTCTTTCTTTTCTTCTTCTTCTGGCTCTTCTTCAACAGGTCCAGGAGATGTTGCCATCTTCCTATGAAATGAGATGTGACAGGCCTTATACAGGTGCAGTCGCCGGTATTAGACCACTTGCCTGGGAAAATCTGTAGCTATCTCGCAGTAACTCGTGAGATGTTCCAGAGCAGGCTGAAATGGCCCATCGGAATAACACAGCGGAGGTCCCTGCTTTTGAATGGGGATGGAGCCTACTGTTCTCCCGATGATCAGGAAGCTCCAAAGGCTCATCGGAGAATGTTGCGGCAGGCTACCGGGACTTGTTATATGAACTATTCTGCCCCTTACCTAGAGTGGCTGCTTATTCTCCCTGCTAGGAATGCTATAGTGATAGCCCCTCCATACGACACTGTGATTACAAGTGTGACTTACCGGCTGCAATGACAAGGGAAGGCAATCCCTTCTCGCCCTCCTTGCTACTGCAGGAACAGGACTATTATTTCCAATAAGTCACCCGGTGTGTGGAGAGGTCTCTGCGAGCACCTTCCCCTGCTACAAAGATCGTGGGCCATCCTGTGGAGGTGTCAGTAAGACTTTTACCTGTCCTTTCCAGTACAAGCATGAAGTCCTGTGACCGGTTACTTTCCAGCCAACCTGATTCTGTGCTGTCCAAGGAGGAAGTAGGGGGTCCCTCTCGGTGCCACTTTCGAGTGTGGCTCCATCGTCGCGGTCCGTTCCCAAGAAACCCATTGCAACAGGACAGAGCCTCCGGAGGTTCCAGCGACGACAAGAACTCTGCCCGGGCAGAGGCCATCGGTGGCTGTGGAGAAGATTCACCAGGAGTCGATGACGCCTTCTCCCAGTAGGGAGATTTACATGGGTGCCACAGCCCAGCAGTTCTATGTGGATGCCATAGCCCAGCAGTCGTATGAGGTTCAACAGCCCAGCAGGTCGATGCGGTGCATCCACATCCAAAGTACCAGCCAGCACTTCGGCCATTGTCGCTACCCTAGCTTCTCCGCCGCTGCCGGTGGAGCTACCAGAGATTCCCCCATCAGGGTGGATCTGATGATTGTTACGTCTGCTCCGGTGAGTGCCACTACTCCTGTCATCCCGTTTATCCTGTGGTGTCAGGAGCAGGACAGAGCCCAGGAATTAAGGTGGGCTGAGGCAATAGATGAGGCTATAGTCCCTGAGCTCCGTGGTGCTCTCGATAATGAGAGAGCTTATATGATGGCAGTGATGGGGAGAGGTCAGTGCAAGGTAAATCGGACACAGGGACATTTATATAAACTACCCCTAAAGTGGGCCTTGCTCAGGACACTTTAATTACCTCAGAGACTGAGGTGACTGGTTATTCCCCACAGATGGACAAGGTAATGATAGGTCTTTTGATGATGATGCGCTGGGTATACAATTGTCTAATTCTGTGTCCCCTATGGGAGAAAGGGTCTGTAGGCCTATATCGCCCAGACTACTCCCTCCCATATGCATGTTGACATCTGAATGTACTGCAAAACCATTTATTTAGTTCTGATGCTGGGGAAGAAATACACTGGTGGGACTCTAGGTTCCAGGGGTATGTTCCACATAAGCATAGAACTACAGTCGTTTCCTGTTAGTACTAGAGGATGTGGTAGCAGACGGCCAAAATTATCTGGAATCACCGGAAAGATATAGCCATGGGACTAAGCTCACATCAGGCTTGGGGAGGCTCTCATATAATGCTTCACTAGAGGAACCTTTGTTCTGGTTATTGCCCGGGCAAGCCTGCGGGTAAAACCTTTTTCAAAATAGTAGCGCCGACCGGTTAGTGGTCCAGTGATATAGGCGGTTCCATGGGTACGATTTCCCCTATGTACCAGAATCATGAGGGAGGCCGAAGAGCATAGGGAGGAATGGGTTAGGGATGCAGTCCTGGACTACTTGTCTGCTCGCTGTAGTAGCCGGGCTCATTATAATGAAGACAGGGTCTCCTACCTCGTTGTGAGGGTGAAGGGGTACCCAGGCCATTCATAAAGGCATTTGGCCCGGCTGGATGCCCCTGAACCAGATTGGGAATTGAAGAGTGTCAGCTCTGCAACCCAACCAGGGTAATAATACTGCAAATGTATTCAAAATGCCTGTGTCTCTCCCCCCAGGGATAAGGGGGTGAGATTAATACCATGTATCAACTGTATAATCCATGTAACAGGGTCCCCTGAGTCATAGTGGGTAAATGTAAAGTGTCAGCACTGCAGCCCACTAAGTGCTGCAGCCCGGTAAAATGTGTCAGAATTGTCTGTGTGCCTCCCACCAGGGATAAGGTGGTGAGGATCATATCATGTTTTAAATATATGGGTTATTGTAACAATGTTTTTCTGAATAAGAGGAAAAGAAAATGGTTTTTAACAATCACCAAGGGTTATATTTTTATTACAGTAAGGAAGTCATTAAGTATGGATAAAAATCCATTTGCATAGGGAGCTGCTCCGCCTCTCAGCTTCAAAGGATCAGCTTCAAAGGCCAGGAGATGTAGGTGTTAACCATTGGGTAACAGGGAGGAGGTGAAGGAAGAGAATCTCAATAAGCATCCTGGAAAATGGCAGACTTTCAGGCGCTGAGCCGGCATGGGGGCTAGCATGACAAATGGGGAAAGATGGCATTTATTGCACCTGCTCAGTTGCTATACTGAAGCTATCTGCCAGGTTCTGTAGAGACTGACAGAACTCTGCCATAGGTGGGATGATTGGTTCCCATGCAAAAGGTTGGCTGCACATGATACCGATTGGCTTTGGGTGTTTTCAAAAATTCCGGTGCAGCCAGTCAGGAGTTAGTTCCATCATGTAACAAGATTCACCTAAGATTTAGCGTGCGGTACAAAGACTTTAACAATGTAACCAAAATTTGTATCAGCTTCCAGTATTCGTAAGGACTAAGGATTTGCTAACTAATCCTGCATTGGGGGAATGAAAATATTACCTTCGGCGGCGTAAGAGTGGTTGCAGGCAGCGGCACTAGCCAAGACTGTTTCGCGGCTCTATTTGCGTACAACCTTGCTCCTGGGAATTGGTGCCTAGAGACTTTATTTGGGTGAAGTTCGTTCCGGAAACATTTTATTTCATTTTGCCCCATTCCAGTAAGTGTTTATTTGTGTTATTTTGTAAATCAAGCTGTGTGTGTTTCTTGTGTAAATAAATAACAATTTATTTTATCTCACGTTTTGTTCAATCAAAAGATCAAGGTAAGTTTTGTGTTTAAAGCACTGGTCTCCAAGACATGGAGAAAAATAACAAAAAAAATCTAGAAGCATGGCAACAAGACTTCCAAGAAATTCAAATGATGGAAGATCTAATGATTGGGTATGTCAGAACTTGTAAAATAATTACATCAGGAAACTGGAGAGAAATGCAATTTAAGATAATGCATAGGGCATATATACCCTTCACCAGACAAATTACCAATATAGGAGCAGACACAATGAAATGCCCCAAATGCAACCTCCCTAAAAAGCTAACCTCAAACACTGTCTCTGGGCATGCGTAAAAATTAACGAGTTCTGGACACAGGTCCTACAATATATTAAAGAAGTTACGAAAATTAGCTGGGTAAGACACCTCCCCATGATATTTGCCAATACTGAACCTTGGACAATTAAGATCAACCAAAATAGGGGAGCGATCCTCCCAACAGAGATGATTATCCTGGTAGCCAGAAAAGCCATTATGATCAAATGGTTAGATTCACAAGCACCAAACATAGAACATAGAAATCCCTCTTGGTCAAACTGATCACGATAGACAGAACATCTACCGAACAAGTAGGAGATAAGCAGTATGCCAAATTTGATCAAAAATGGGGGATGATTATAAACTCTTTTCCCCAGCTAGAACAGAATAAATTCAGATGACACCCAAGATAGGATGGTAAACTAAACTGGACAGAAAACCGGATAAAGGAAATATAAAATAAGGAGAACGTCCTGCATCATAACATAATAACATGACAGAACAGAGTAAAAACAAAGAGCCTAGTCTAAACAAATATGATAACTAAAAGAAAAAACGGGAGTCACCAGCAAGCTATGATACAAGGTTTTAAGTTAAATGGTCGAGATATTAGATCAAGACCAGTTATAAGTTCAAAAAAAGAAAAAAATGGGTATAACAAATATGTATTGAAATATGTAACTTTATACGATAACCTATGTACATGTAAATACATTATTCTACAATGTAATATTTTGAAATGTATCTGTAAACACCCTAATAAAAAGATACAAAAAAAAAGCACTGGTCTCCCATGACACTCGTAAAAATATGGAAGGTAGACCGGAGTGTGTATATATAGATTGAATGGAGTACATTTCTGAGAAGGGTCAGAGGAAATGCTATTCAGTCACTGTGCTGGATAGGAATGGAAGATTAGTCCGGAAGCCTGACCCTAAACCTTATTATTAGAGCAGGAGCTGTACTGCGAAGTGAAAAGGGCGTATCAGAGCAGAATATGTGCTGCACAGGTAGGGTCCCTTCTGGATACAAGTACCCACGTTTACAGTTCATATGTGTACAATGTTATGTATGCCCAGTTATCATGCATTTATTGGTAGTATGTGATAGTGTGCCTAATGCGGGACGTGAGGGATTGCACCAGGGGGAGCCTGTAGCCTAGCACCCCTGGATATGGGTTTCTCGGCCCTGACACATAAATCCTTGTAAGTGCAGGCAGCGTTAGGGTTAAATCCTTCCTTGTGAGACAGCATGAGATTCCCACAGCATACTACTAATTGTATCTGAAAATAGCCATAGCCAGTGCAGGCTAGTGGCCGTTGAAAGCATCATGCCTGGGGGGGGGGGGATATAGGTGTCAGCACTGTGGGGTGATGCCTGTTCCACCCTCAGACCTGCTCAGGTTTGGGGCAGAGTCATTAACCCCTCCCCCAGGTATATAAAAAGTTTCATTCCCAAATTATAGAGAGATTCCAGGATGTAGCCTGCTCCATAGTGAGCGAGGTGGTTCTACCTCACCCCATCAGGGGGTGAGGGGGTGAAGACTAGTCCCAAGGGCTTCAAGCCTTTGGCGGGCCTAGTCAGGGACAAAGCGACCGCAAGATACGAGGGAAGGTATTCATCATAGGGTGTTGTAAAGTATCTCTCTTGCGTGGGAGATGGAAACTGCTGGCCTGCCAATAAAAGGCACAACGTTCCATGTCTCCTGTCTAATTTACTGGAATGAGGTTCCTGTGGTGTCACTCTCAGCCCCTTGCAGATCCATACAGAATGGAGGCACTGCACGCATTGATATTCCCTTTCCTTTCCCCGTACCAATGCGGAAACTCAGGCTTCCTGACAGACAACAGGTGAGCCCATACAGCACCAAGGTACAACCGTAACAGCCAGATCTCCCTTGAGGGGGGAGGGGAGGAGAGAGGTATTACACGAACAAAGCACCTTTCAAAAGCCCACCTCTGCTCCACTGTACCAAGCCTAAGTCTTGTAATCTGACCAGGCAGTCCCCTTATATAGACCTCTGTGTACTATGCCTAACAGGGAACAAGGACCAGCGGCCAATCAGAGTACGGATCATAGTGCAACAGCCAGTCCCAAGCTGGAGGCTCAGCTTGTTGCACCCATCAGAGTAGGGGATGTACCGAGGGGCTCATGTAGCTGGTGAGTGGGAAATTCGAACTGGCCAATGTACCTACGAGCAACGACTTCCCCTTGCCATCCCCATTTCTCCCGCTTGGTAGGCTCCACAGTGTCTGAGAAAACAGAGTCTCCCCTGTGGGGAGCCTTGTCTCTGTACGTGGTCCTCCGCCCTTCCCAGCTCAACTAGATGGCCCGACACCTCGCTGCTCCCATCTTCCCCTGTGATCCACTATCTCCATGCATGCATCCCAGCTAATCAAATTACGGGGCTGCCTCCATAGAAATTATTTGTGCCTTTTGACAGAATAAATCTGTTCATCAAATTCGAAGTGGCCTTGATTTTCCATTCATACTTATCCATAGAAATGAAAACACATTTAAAACACATTTCTTTTCTAGAACTTGGGCTCAGGAACTTGGGTGGTAAAATTTGTCCTAGCAGCCAAGTTTTTAAACCAAGTTCCAAGAACTTGCTGGCTGGGCAATATTAATAGGGAATCATAACTTTATGAAAATGCATATGTGTACCCGCAAATCAGGTGTGATTTGCGGGTAAAATTATGGGACAACCAGTAATTTGTCGCAAAACATTTAAAAAAATATTTGAACCCTTTTTGCCCCCGGTATCCACTATTAGGGTCTCGTTCCAGAATTCCCAGTTTTCTAGCTATAATGCATAAGAGGTCAAAATACACACATTGTCCCCGGCTTATAGGTGCTGATATGCTGCCGGGGAATCACGGTTTTAGGGGTAGCTAGCCGGGCTTCACATTATTATGAAGGCTGGCTAACCCCTACCGTCACAAAATGTAAGTGATTTTATTGCACTGTATGGTCTATTTCAGTGGGCAAAAGTGCTTTTTGCCATCTTTGACTATTGGCACTATTGCCCATTCATGTGTGGTTGTGTTGGTGGTAGAGAGGGTGGTGAAAGGGTTAGTTGCCCGAGGGTGAGTGTTTGGGACTCACAGGAGGGGATAAGCCCTTCATTAACCGGTTGTAACTGCTTAATTAAGGGATTGGTTAATCCCTCCTGGGAGGCCTAAACACCTACCCTGGGGCAACTATGAAGGTGGAATTTGTCTGGGGTGGGTGTTTAGGTCTCCCGGGTGGGTAGCAGGAGGAGTTTACCCTTTAATTAGGGGTAAAGCCCTTCCAGGGTTAGCCCTCCTGGCAAACCTTCCTGGGAGGCTTAACCACCCACCCTGGGACAAGAACAAGCTTCACCCACCCCATTTACCACCAACAAACTGGGCACTGCTATTTAACCACTGCGTCACTGTCGTTTGTGACGCGAGAGCCAGGAAGAAGCATAAACAGAACTGGGACCGGCTGAGAAACCAGGGAATCTTCATATATTTACATGCACATTGCCGTTGTGCATAAGGTGAGTGCCCACTTGTTACCTGTTATTGATTCAACATTACAAGTATAGACATACTACACTTTTGTGAGTCTCCCTTTATTGAGGAACACTGGAGACACTGGCTTAATTTCTGGCTACCCACGACATTGCATTACACCGTGCTACAGTCAGAGAGAGACTTGGTCTCTGACATGCCATCTATCTAGAGAAAATTTGTGAGTGTAATAGTTACCCTGCATATAACACTTTTAAAATTCACCTATATTGGCTTAACTATTGTGCATTTGTGTTTGTTTTTACATATTCTTCACGTGAACATCTGCGCTCCCCTTATTTTGAAAGAAATATGCATCAATTTGGACCAAGGTAATGAAGATTGGCTGTAAATGTATTTTTATTACATAGGATTGGAGAAAAGGTGTCCCTGGAACGGAAATGAATGTGGGTAAACGTCAGAGTCCCTAAATTCAATCCTATGTAGTAGCCATACATTTTTCTGCTTTTTATGCACATTGCGAATCCAATCTCACCACCTTTCAGGTTGCGAGATCTGAATATATGGGTTTAAGCCGCGATGTGATCATCGAAGCTACCTGGCATTTTTTGAGCTACCGGACGATTTGCCAGAGTGATAACGATCGCTAAAACGCCATTTCCAAAGGATCTTGCCATGTTATCGAAACTTTTTGAATAGTTACACATGCAATATCGCTTGCAAAATGCACTTACCAGTCGATAAGTACTTATAAAAATTTACTGAATAGGCCCCTATATCTCTTATCGCCACAATAATGGAGCACATTGTACCTCTATGATTTGTAATGTATCAATTTAACATGTCATTATTTTTCCCCGTTCATGTGTCAAAAATGCTGGAAACCTTTCTGATAACAGTTGTGTGCTGAATGTAAGAAATTTGGATGACATTTCTTACATTCTAATAGAATAGAGATGGGCCAACTTATTGAAGTTCGGGCTTCAAACATTCATGCGGACTTCAGCAAGCTTTGCAAACCTGCTAAAGTTCATGTGTGCGTTTTTTGGTTACAAATTCATACAAAAGCATATAAATCCGCCTACAGTATCAATTTTGCATACTTTCAATAACAACTAAAAAGTTATTGTTTTTTTTTTTCGCTTTGCAAACATTTTTGTTTTGTTTTGTGCATAAAAATAAAAGTTTGCAAAAACAATTTTTAAAAAAAAAATCAGGCTCTTCTGAACGTAGACATGTTCAAAGTTTAACCTTATAAAGACTTTGCTGATTTCACAGAGAACTTCAGGGAAAAGTTTGCCTATCTCTTAAGCTTCGTCCCCGGTGTTGGCGCTGCACGCGCGCCTGCCAGGCTGGCGGTGCATGCAGCTCTATTCCCTGGTCTGTGTAGATCTACAGGGGGGGAGCGCATGACTGGGGCGCAGCAGGGTGCAGCCATGACGTCACCCGGCAGGTTCGCCCATTGGCTGAACTGCCGTGTGGGCGTGACCAGTGCTCCGTAGATCTGAAGACAGCTTTTCTGTCTTCAGAAAAATCTTGACGCGCGATGTGGCGGCCAGGCCTGGTAGGGGGCCGGTCCCATTGAGGGGTGGCTGTTGTCCCTGCAGCGCACACCATAGTGGGCGCTGCAGCAAGCCACAGGGAGCTAGCCGTAGCCAGAAAAGATAATTAGGTCTCTACTCTGTTTTGTCCACTTGGCTTCTCCTTCATCAGGAAGATTTAATCTCCAGCGCATTTGAATGTTGTTTACATTTTCCAGAGAAAAACATCTTCAAAGCATATTGTATATAGACCTTAAGGAAGAGATGCTTACCGCTGAGGAAATTGCAATGATAAAGAGCCACTATACATGTAGATTGCATGTTGACTCTGTCGGGACACTAATACATGGAAATCTGTACCAATCAGTTTGAGCCTACATAAATAACTATTTATATTAGATGGAAACAAAATGAAAAATACTTTCAATATATACTTTTCAGCTGCAGCATTTACATAATTAAGTTGTATGTGCGATTTTTTACACATTAATGTCAGTTGTGTTTTGAGATTTAAGGCAGCTACTGATTTTTATACGTACTTAGTTAAAATTATTTTCTTTTAAAAATTATGCTTTGTCTTGTTTTTACCATTTTTACCACAGAATGAATGGCAAGTAAAGTAGGGTTAAAAAAATTGTGGACCTTTGAAAATGTCTCTGGGTTCTAAACCATTGATTTCTTTACATTATATAAATATGGAAAATTTGAACAGAGAAGTTGACTTACTGTTTTTCTGATTCCAGCGTACAGCATTTAAATATGCATTACAGTAATGGAAGAGAAATTCATGTTCAGACGTGACACTTTTTCCTTGAACCAAAGGCATCAGATCATGTCCATCAATAATTCTGCATATAGGAAACCAGAATAGAATTAGTAGGAAGTACTGTATATAAATACATTTTACATATAACTGCCTGTACAATTCAATAGATACCACATGGCACTGACAAAAAAAACCAAGCATTTAGATTTATTTAAAACTGCAGTTTCAGCAATATCCTACATGAGTGTTTTTTTTTAAAAATAAATCAGTTCTGTACTATGAGAAAATACTTGTAGCATTAAAAAAACAATATTAAAGAGATTTTTAATATATTCTAATGTAACAAGCATTTTTGTTCCCATAGCAACCATTTACCAAGTCTCATCCATTTCCCCTTCTGAAACAGCATCACCTTTTTTGTACCTTGCCCTCTCTCTAGCAGTGAACCAATTTAATCAGTGCCTGTCTGGTCACAGGATCTTCCTCACAGAACTTTGGCTGTCAGTGCAGCAGAAGAGGACCCAAGATGCATTTAGTGAACCCCGAGCCAATCGATCACATGGTAACGGATCGATCGGCCACTTAGCTAATCACTTGTCAGTGTGTAGATGTATTGATGCACATATTGAATAATAAAAAAACAACATTTTCAAACGACATCTTGAACTGCTGCTTTAAGATCTACAAATACTAGTAAGTGACTACAAATGTCCCACACAAATGTTCCATGAAATGATGTCCTTTTGTTACATACTGTACACTATATATACACATGTTTTGACTTTCAGTTCTATAGTGTTGTTTTACTCCCATTTATTTACTTCATAGGTTCTAGAATAATAAAAGTTGCCATAATCAAATAAATCAATGTACCTCTGTAAATAAGAGTACTATAATGCATATCAATTTTTTGCATTTACGCCAAGAGAGTTCTTTAATAAACATTTTACCTTTGACACAGATCACTAGCTAGGGAGGTTTAGACTACCTATGATCAAGTACTTAGATAAAGGAAGGACATGGCAAATATGGTGAGTTTTTAAAGAGCTTTGCTAAATTCCTCCATAACTAAGGTCATTGCCCAAATTACAAATTTACACGTGATATAAAAGGTGTAGAATCCAGTGCTTTTCTTAGTCTGAACTTAAACCTACAGTAAATTGCCTTAAAGTTCCCTTCTACTACTAATGAGGAATACACTAAATGCATGTAGTTTCTTCTATATTATTGTTTCATCGAAATCAATGGAGGATACATTTTATACCAAAGTGTTGGGCCAATATACAAAATTGCAATGTAAAGTTGAAACCATTTTACGGCACACAACACATGACACATTCACACAACTTTGCTTGCCAATGCAATTGAAACTTTGGAACTTAGGAAGTGTCAAGCAGGAGTGAATAAATGAGAATTGTCAGGAGTTATGGAGTACTTTATACTGAGTGCATCCCTACTACTACTTATCTCCTGAGCAAATAACACCACTTTTAGGCCTAACAAAGAAGGCACAGTTAGGAAAAACTAGGCAAAGTTAAAAACCGGGGTCAGAGACCTTGGGGAGATTGACCCAGGAGATCACGGAGAAGACGACAGAAATAGTCAACCTCTCCAGTAAAACCCTCAGTCCTGCACACACTAGTATCCTGGCAAAAGACTTATCCTTTTCACCCACTAACCATCTAGATATCTTTGGATGTATTAAAGATATACACTTATTTACTTGCAAGCTATTACTACACAAATTCTT
This sequence comes from Ascaphus truei, assembly GCF_040206685.1. NCBI lineage: Eukaryota > Metazoa > Chordata > Amphibia > Anura > Ascaphidae > Ascaphus > Ascaphus truei. The sequence continues at coordinate 90,778,975 of NC_134485.1, forward strand.
TACTAGACGTAATAGACATCAATATCGCAACACACCATTAGAGAATTTTGATGTAGCAGATTTTTCCTGTCTGAGGGCCATGAACAGCCTTTTGGAAGAAAGTGATAGAGAACATGGAAAAGGACCATTCTCTGATTTGAGAAATCAGTCCAAATTCACTCCACCTATAGAGACAAGTACCAACGTGGATGTTTTCTCAAAATTGGTCACAGCAGACATTGAGAAACTGTCCCAGTACACGGGACCTAGCAACTTCACAAACTTAGAACGCATAGCCCTTAACGATTTGCAGAGTGATACATCTATCGTTATCAAGCCCTCAGACAAAGGGGGTAACATCGTAATCCTTGATAAAAGGGCATACTAACTTGAATGTATCCGCCTTCTAAGTGATGCAACATGCTACACTATCTTACCCCATGATCCAACACTCATCTTCTCCACAGAGCTCAAAAACATTTTATCAGAAGGACTAGCCAATGATGTCATCTCTAAACAGGAACACGATTTCCTATTTATCGCCAATCCCCAACTAGCAACATTCTACCATTTACCCAAGCTACACAAAGGTAGATCCCCCCCTCCGGGAAGACCCATTGTCTCGGGAATTGGTAATTTAACATCACACGCCAGTCAGTACCTGGATATGATATTGCGCCCTTTTGTCCATTCGCTCCCGTCCTTTCTTAAGGACACGAAGGACGTGCTACTAAGATTGGAGGGAATTACATTAGAATCAGACACTACTGGTGGGACTTGATGTGGAGGGACTGTATACCAGTATTCCACATCAATGTGATATACAGTCAGTTTCACATTTCCTGCGATCCCGAGGCAGGAATTTTGCCTTACACAATGAATTCACCTTGAGGTTACTACAATTTGTACTTACTAAGAACTTTTTCTTGTTTGACCACAAAATATACCACCAGATCCAGGGCACCGCAATGGGGACCACATATGCCCCCACCTATGCCAATTTATATCTAGGCTGGTGGGAAGAAACTATGGTCTTCAGCGAGGCTCTGGATGCATATACGGGTCACATAGTTCTGTGGGCCCGCTATATAGACGGAGTTGTGGAGTGGTACAGAAAAAGTTCTAGGTGAATTCATAAAGGTCCTCAATACTAACAACCACAACTTGAAACTTACTTATGAAGCAGATAGTCATAAAATAAACTTTCTAGACTTAACCATAAGTAAGAATCATGATGGGACCTTAAAAACAACAATTTTTAGGAAGGCGACTTCCACAAATAGCCTCCTGGTAGCTGACAGCCACCATCCCAGATACATGATAAACAGCATCCCCACTGGACAATTCCAAAGATTGCGGCAGAATTGTTCCAATATAGAGGAGTTTGATCATCAGGCTGCAGATATGACCACACGTTTTCGGCAGAGGGGATACAGCAAAGGGGTCATTAAAAAAGCCTACAAAAGGGCTATTAAAACACCAAGAGATCAATTGCTAGTGACGGGTCAGAGAACCAATCATGACACTGACAAACACGTCATCAGGTACATCGGTACATACAATAACCAATGGAAGAATATTAGGAATATCTTCTCCAAACATTGGCATGTCCTGATGGAGGATGGTGACCTTAAACAGGTACTTAAGGAAAGTCCGACAATGACTTGTAGAAGAGCCCGTAATCTCCAGGACACTTTAGTACATAGCCACTATCGTGGCGAACAACCAAGAACTTGGCTAGGAGACACAAAGCCCATTGGCTCCTTCCCTTGTGGTAGATGCAAGGCGTGTCCTTATATGCCCAGGACTAAGACCTTTTTGGGCCCAAAATCCAAAACCTACCACATCAGGGAATACATAAATTGCCTCACCACGGGGGTGATTTATCTTATCTCATGTAAATGTGGAAAGAGATACGTGGGGAAAACACACAGACAACTGAAAACACGGATCCTCGAACACATAGGGTCCATCAGAAATAGTAAAGATCTGCCTGTGGCAAAACATGTTAACATAGCCCATGATGGTGATTTGAACGCTTTAACCTTTTGTGGTATTGAACATGTAAGCCGGGGACCAAGGAAAGGTGACTGGGATCGCCATCTTATGCAAACTGATTGCAGGTGGATTTACACACTTAAAACACTGTACCCAGATGGTCTCAATGAGGGCTTCATTTACACTCCGTTCTTATGAACCCCTCTTGTAACTTAGCTTGTCATGGGATCCAGGGATTTATTTTTAATCGAGTCATATACTCTTTGGAACCATATTGACTTTTAGAGGTGGCTCCATGTAAGGGTTTACACTCCTACACTTTAACACCTAATATATCTATGAGACCTATTAGATCCACCTAGATATGTCACGCTATACTGTTTACAACGAGGCTCAATACACATTTTGGTACATGGGAATAAAGGATACGGTTTACACTTGTATATGTATGAGTCATATACTCTTTCGGAACCATATTGACTTTTAGAGGTGGTTCCTTATAGGGGCTCACACTCCCACACCCCATATATACACACACAGTTCCTTATGCCATATACCATTATTGAGCTCATATCAATACTGACACACAACTAACAGCCACGGTTTTTATTATGTTTAATGTACAGTAGAGGCAACTCTTATTCTAACAAAAACCAGTGGCAATTCCCTAAAAGACCCAGGTACACCCAGGTACATTCTGAATACATGCCTTAAACTTTCCTTAAACTAGCCCCAGCATTTCTGCATTGATTAATGGCCTATCAGATTAACAGCGGGGGTCCCTGGCAGTCCCATTCAAACTGAATTGGACTGCCAGGGATCCCTGCTGTGTTAATCCTATGGGTCGTTAGTCAATGCAGAAATGCCTTAAACGTGCCTCAAACTAGCCAAGAACATACCCAGCACATACCCAGCACATACCCAGAATGTAACCCGGCTAGTTTACAGCAAATGTTAGAATAAACGTTGCCTCTACTGTATACCATCATGTTTTTGGCTATTTTGGGGTCCGTGCCATACACCAGGACAGGACTCATATCAACACTGACACAACAACAATCAGCAATGGTGTTTTAGTATGTTTATTCTATGCAATTATGTAATGTATAACTGGGGGTCTGAGGTAAATATAGGTCCTCCCCACAACATTCTTTAATAAATAACTCTTGCAGCAACCTGCAGGACTCTGAAAGCGCAGCATTACATTGTAGCCGGTTTAAAACCTCTATGTGAGGAATTTGTTACTAAGCATCCATAACAGGATGCCAACAAGGAGTTAACTATCAGGGGACTACCCACTTCCTGTTACAAAACGGGTATTTAAGGAACTAATGAAGTGAGTCTCCTTACCAGCCCTGACGAAGCATAGGTTCCTATGCAAAATGGCCCGTCGGTTTTAGATGACGTCATTCATTTGACGTAGGTGGGGGCGACCAGGATGAGGCCAGGAGAGTTTGCTGTACCGAGTCTATCATCAGCCACGCGGCGGAACGGGTTGTATTAGCCTTGTCTTTTGACTTACACACCTTTCATGCCTGTTATATAGCCTTGTGTGACGTGATACAGCACTACATAGCATTTTTGCGGGAGGCTGTTCATGCGCACGGTTTCTCACTACAGGGGACTGTGTATTTATATGTGCCTGATCTACAACAGTATTTAGGCTGGAGTACACTGCACTCTTGCGGGAGGCTATTTATACCTACGGTTCCCTATTGTAGGGGTTCAATTGTGTATTTATATGCGCCCGATTTATTACAGTGGCAATTTTGGAGTACAGATGTGTGGACATCCACCAGGTGTCTCTCTGATGTCAGCCTGGGACACTAGCAGCTAAGATATACATCATTAGTGTTAGATTCACTCACATGTACTTTACCTGATTGCTAGCTGCTATAAGTGTACATTCTCTGCTCTTTCTGGCCATTCAAGTCTCATATCAGCTAGTACCCCCAGTGTCATATATACTGGGAATACATATATACCTTCAGTATACCTGATATATGGGACCTTGCTCTGCCCTGGTCACCTACCCACCTTATGTTTTAACGCACTTCTCTCTACCCTTTTACCCCACACCCCCTGATGTTCCTTTCCCTTGTATATAAATAAACCTTTTTTGTTTTGCGTTGCGTAGCCCGGGACATATTGTGTGGTCCCTCCTACCCTTCTCTCGTGAGTGCAGCCCTGGGTTTCTTGCTCCACTGGGGGCTTAAACCCCCCCTTTGGATTTATGTATCCATATTAGTTTTTACCCTATGCACCATGAGCTATAATATACCATATATTGAATAGTCGGAGAGCGATAAGCATTTGTGTGTTTGTAAAGTTAAAAACAGTACAATTTACATATTTATTTCAAGCACCTGAGGAATCTTCGGAACTTAAAAAAAGGTCACTGTCACAGCAAAGAGCAGTTCAATGGTTAAGCCCTTGACTAATTACAATGAAGCCTCTTCTGAAGTTGGACAATGTCAGGACATGAGTCATTTCCTGCAAAAGGGACATCTGTGAAAATCATCACACTGTAACGTTTAAAATATTTGAAATAAATAGGAGAAAATTAATCTGAAACTTTTTTTTGCCTTTCTAGGGAGTTTATTTTTGAAGTAGAAATATGCAAAAAAAAAAAGAAAAAAAAACAGAAAATCAAATTTAATTTTTGATACTTTAGGTTAGGTTTTATATAAACTAGATGTTTTAGAAGATTATTTGATTACATTTATTAATAAATAATGTTTCAAATAAGCATATCATTATCAAAAAGTATCAATTCAATGTTCCATATATATATATATATATAAATATATATATATATAAATATATATATATATATATATATATATATATATAAAAATATATATATATATATATATATATATATATTGTGACATAGTCCAAAGATGTTAGGCAGCTTTCTGCCCCATTTTAGGTCAGAAAGTGCAGGAATAGTTAAAAATGATCCGTTCCACAGCTTCCCATTAACTCAGGCAGCTGGATGGAAAATCCAGACCACAGATTACAATGGCTCTAGTTCTCCCTCACCTGCTCTTCTAATCACATGCACAGGTATTTAGAGCAGAGAGGTTTGCATTTCACTCTCTCTCCTTAGAGCCTGGAGGCTGGGGGTATCGCTGCTCCCCTGCATCCAGTGTCGGAGTTGACGGCCCCTCCAAGTATCACAGTACCAGAGGATTTGCCTGGACACCACGAACAGATAAGACAAAACAAATGGTTATTGCTGTTGCTAAAAGACTGTGCTGTATCTTGTGACCCTAAATGAAAGAGCATTGTTTTAAGCTGGGGAACCAGTTTAGTTGGCCAGCAGCTGTTAGAGAGACTAATTCTGATGTGTAGTTAGATCCCTGAAAGGGATAGGATTTTGCTTATATGATTTTGGTTTTATTTCTTGAAATAACAGTGTGGGAAATATTGTAACACTGAAATGTGTGAACTGCTGAATGAAAGTATCTGAGTACCTCTAACCTTCACATGTTAAAGCTGCAGTACCTTACTTGGATGAAAATAAAGCAGGCAGAAGCAGCATAATACTTTGCATGATCCTGTTTGTTGTATAATTAACCCTAGAAGACTGTGTCGGGAAGAACCCAGACAGACGTCAGCACTACAAAAGAGGGGCGTTTGTCACATATGGTGGAGAATGCGGGCAGACACTAAAGTCTGTGGGTTTGCAAATAAATGCGGGGGTTTAAAATGGCCGCCCAGCTGAAGTAAAATACAGATGCTATGAGTGAAGTCTGTTCCACTGTGTATATCAGTTGTGCTTCTAGCATACACAGAGAATGTGCGAAGTGTGGATGCAATAGCACCCTGAACCCAAACAGAAAACCAAAATGTTTTGCTGAAAAGGAAAAAAAAAAAATTGCATCTAGCAAGTGCTGTTTGTAAAGCTAATGCCTTTTGCTGAAGTGAGTGAATTTGCAGCTAGCAAGTGCTGTATGTAAGTTGCTGAAGTGAGTGAAATTGCAGCTAGCAATTGTCCCTACCGGGTTTCTAAAATGGCCGACTTGAAATGTTTGTTTTGTAATGTACATAATCATGCAAAACAGTGTCCCTTCAGGCCATACGATGATGATGATGACGATTCGTGTGTGGCCCCTGGAGGAGAGCCATACCTACAGGTGAATTTGGTGTGCTGGACCTGTCGTGAAGTGGGTCACATGGAAGATGTGTGCCCCAAAATTTTCAAAGACAAACAGCTGCAAAAGCAAGCAACGCCCTGTGAGTGCAAGCAAGATGTGGAAGCTGATACCAGTGAGTGTGTGCCCAGTACCACTGATATCTCTGGAGCTAATAAAGCAAAGAGAAAGAAGAAGAAAAAGAAAACTGTTCCTCAAGTCACAGGGGAAGTGACCGAGCCACTTGAACCTGCGCTGTCAGGACATGCGTCAGAAAGGCGCCGAGATGTGCTGCAGACCGGAGGGACCGGCAGAATTGTCACGGGAACAGTGGCAAAGGAAAAGGAGGAGCAGAGGGAAGCTGAATCCTTGAACCAGGATAAAGAGGCTTTGGTTTCTGCACTCCAAGCTGCCCGCCAAGATTATGAAGTCCTGTGGCAGGATTTGGGGAAGGAGCGAGAATGTTATAAGAAGGTGCAAGAAGCGAATGCAGAGTTACAGAGGTGTATACTCCCAGCTTTACAAGAGCACGAGGCTTTGAAGAAAACAGAGTCTCTCTTACGGAGTGAGCTGGAAGAGGTGACGACTAGTCTGGAAAAGGCCAACACCGTAATTACTATCCTAAAACAGAAATACGGGAAAGCTCTACAAGAGATTCACGCACTCAGCACAGAGGTGCAAAACTCACGCCTGGAGGGCCACGGTCTGAACACAGAGCTGGGAATGTTGAAGCAAACCCATGAGATTGCCCTAAGTGAGTTAGAGACTGTAAAGCAAGAAAATGAGAGTCTGAAATTGGAAAATTCAGATTTGACTGTCCAAGCAGAAAAAGTAAAGAAACAGTTGACTCAGGAAAAATTAGAAGTGCAGGAAGCACTACAGAATGCATTGATGCACACTCAGAGCCAGCACCAGGACGAAATGGACGCTCTGAGAACAGAATTGCGACATGTATGCACAAAACAGAATTCTCTCGTGGAGGAACTTAACGTTTTGAAAAAGGAGAAAAGCATTAAAATAATTCAGAAACACTGGAAAGCTCTTATCCAAGGAAGAAGGGAAAGAGAAAATTATCGGCGTAAACGCGCCGCAACTATCATCCTACAGGCTGCCTACAGAGGGATGAAAATTCGTCAGTTTAATCGCCGGAATAAAGCAGCTTGTGTTCTTCAATCATTCTACCGTGCCCGCATGGTACGAAACAGGTTCCTCATTATGAAAGGAGCAACTATAAAAATCCAGTCTCTGACTAGGATGACACAGAACAGGATTCGCTATAAAACCCTGAGAAAGGCGTCACTGGTTATCCAGCGGTACTTTCGCCTGAATAAATGTAGGCCTCAGGAAAGAGAGGCCCAAGACTACATGCCTGCCGGCTGCAAAGGTAAAATGCCACAGGGTACAGCCAGAGTTAGTGAGAGCCCCATCAAGGTAATCAGTGCTTCATCTTCTAAGTACCATATAATTGCCCCAGAGGGGAAATCCCAAATCTCTGAGAGTGATGGTCGTGAGAAAATACATGGCAGTAAGAAGTACCATAAAGGTTCAAAGGTTGCAAAGCAAAAGCGACGAAGGTCAACGCTGGCCTTGAATTTTTCCGGATCTCGCCACCCTGGGCCACAATATAAAGACAAAGACTATCCGGCCCCAGAGTTGCGTCAGAAGCTAAAGAAACAGTCCAGTCATTTGCAGGTTGCAGCAGCCTATGAAATAAAGTCAGGAAATGTAATGGACTGGAAGTCAAAGAAAAAAAAAAATGTGTTTGGGGAATTGACCGATATTTTTTGTTATTACACGTGTGGACTATGTCACGGACACTTAACTATGCAAATAAGCTATTGTAGTTAAGGTATATTAGGCCTCTAGAATAAGCATTTTGTCAATATTACAATGTTATATTGGTTCTCTGTGTTGAAAATGTAGCTAAACTACAAATTAATATACAGGGTTGATGGCCCTTTTTGTTGGTAAATATATGAGGTTCATAGAGTAGAAAACCCAGGGAGGTAATAGAAATTGTCTGGTTTTGTGAATATATTTAGCATATCCTGGGTTGTAAGAATGTGTGCTAGACATTTATTTTTCAAAATAGTTCCCTAATATAGAGCAACAAAATATGTTTGCCAAGTATAGTCTCTTATGACAAAAACTATTGTCCATAATTGCCGTGGAGAAAAAAAAAAAAAAAGTTAATATTCATGTTGTGAATGTTTAATATTGTACTGGGGAATTAACTTAAGTATTTCAGGTAGGACGCTCACCCCAGTGAGGTCCATGGCCGCTCACCCCAGTAGGTGTGAGCTGGGGAGGGGGATATGTGACATAGTCCAAAGATGTTAGGCAGCTTTCTGCCCCATTTTAGAGCAGAAAGTGCAGGAATAGTTACAAATGATCCGTTCCACAGCTTCCCATTAACTCAGGCAGCTGGATGGAAAATCCAGACCACAGATTACAATGGCTCTAGTTCTCCCTCACCTGCTCTTCTAATCACATGCACAGGTATTTAGAGCAGAGAGGTTTGCATTTCACTCTCTCTCCTTAGAGCCTGGAGGCTGGGGGTATCGCTGCTCCCCTGCATCCAGTGTCGGGGTTGACGGCCCCTCCAAGTATCACAGTACCAGAGGATTTGCCTGGACACCACGAACAGATAAGACAAAACAAATGGTTATTGCTGTTGCTAAAAGACTGTGCTGTATCTTGTGACCCTAAATGAAAGAGCATTGTTTTAAGCTGGGGAACCAGTTTAGTTGGCCAGCAGCTGTTAGAGAGACTAATTCTGATGTGTAGTTAGATCCCTGAAAGGGATAGGATTTTGCTTATATGATTTTGGTTTTATTTCTTGAAATAACAGTGTGGGAAATATTGTAACACTGAAATGTGTGAACTGCTGAATGAAAGTATCTGAGTACCTCTAACCTTCACATGTTAAAGCTGCAGTACCTTACTTGGATGAAAATAAAGCAGGCAGAAGCAGCATAATACTTTGCATGATCCTGTTTGTTGTATAATTAACCCTAGAAGACTGTGTCGGGAAGAACCCAGACAGACGTCAGCACTACAAAAGAGGGGCGTTTGTCACAATATATATATATATATATATATATATATATATATATTAGCAACAACGATATTCCAATAAAATCTGTCTATTCTGGCATACAGTCGAGAAAGTTTTTTTTTATTTATAATTATCACTAATATCATAGGGTGTCTTCAATTAAGACCTTGTCCGTTATCAGAAAATGCTTTGTTAAACAGATTAGGGAGAAGGAGTGGCTCAGTGAGTAAAGACACTGACTGACACTGAGATTCTTGCAGGGGAGCCTGGTTCAATTCCTGGCGTCAGCTCCTTGTGACCTTGGGCAAGTCACTTTATCTCAGGCACAAAAAAAAACATAGATTGTAAGCTCCACGGGGCAGGGACCTGTGCCTGCAAAATGTCTCTGTAAACCACTGCGTACAACTAGCAGCGCTATATAAGAACATGCTATTATTATTTATTAATGGTAAATATCTGTTGTACTATCTAGGTTGTACTTTTAATTATTTATTTATACTGTAGTGTTACAATCAGTAGGGAGGAAAGTGGGGACCCAATTGAGCAACCTTTTCAGAAGATAATCACATCAAGGGTCTTAGGTTTCTGGGGAATAAAAACTCTTCTTTAGTGAGCTTCAAAACTGATGTTTTTTCAACATCAGGGGGCTTCTACTGATAAGTACAGGGTGGTTTTACACCTACTGTAGTTTAAGAAATTGTTAAAAAACAATATAAGAAGGGGGAGTGTCCAGGATGTCGACAAGGAAGGTCGTGTGAGAGAGGAGCTCCACAGACCCTCATGAATAACTACAATTAAAAGAGATTTCCCCCCCACTTTTCGACCCCAAAAACGATCACCCTGGTCTGCTCAATGCACAGAAATGGCAAATCGACAGAAAGTGCAACTTACCCAGGGGGTTACAAAGTTTTTCACTCCTCCACAAAAGAATGCCGAAGTGAGTGCTAAAAACCAAGATGGTGCCGGTACAGCGAGCGCATGCGGTGCAAAACAACAGGCCTCGGATCAGGAACGAGAGGCAGACACACAGAACCCTGAAGTGAGCCTCACAAGGGAATACATGCAAGAATTAATGACATCGATGCTGACAAAGCTTCATATATCGATACAGGAGGATTTGAAAGCGGTTGTGACAGAGCTCAGGCAAGATATTACAGGCCTGACGGAGTGAACCTCTGCGCTTGAGGTCAAATTGGAGGAGTCCCTGCAAGTGCAAACGGCTGCAGACGATGAAATCTTCAGGCTGGGCTTGGAAGTCAGCAACGTAAAAGACAGCCTAGAGGATCAAGAAAACTGCGACAGACGCCAAAATATAAGGATCCGTGGCATCCCTGAGTCTATCCTCCCGGGTCAATTAAAGCCCTATCTTATGGACCTGTTTTCCTCACTATGCGATGACCTAGACAAAAAGGATCTCGAAATGGACAGGGCCCACCGTGCTCTCGGTCCGCGGTCAGACGGCCCGAATCATGCAAGGGACGTCATAGTTCGCCTGCACCGGTATACAGTATAACCAAGGAAAGGCTCACGGAGGCCTGCAGAGCAAAGGAGCCTATTAAGTTCCAGGATGATTCCTTGCAGGTCTACAACGACCTTGAAAAAATAACAGTCAATAAGCGAAGGGACCTGAAGCCGCTAACTACACTGCTGAGGGAGAATGAAATAAAGTATAAGTGGGTTTATCTGTTTAAACTCATTGTGCATAAAAACGGAAAGTTTCATGCCATCAAACACCCCTCAGAAATGTCCCAACTAGCCCTTGCTCTAGGCCTGCATCCCCCCCTTGGCATTAGGAAACATCTGAGCCCCACAGATCAGAGACTGATGAACTACCAGTCAGAGCCTCAGAGAGGCTGGCAGGACAAAAGCAACAAAAAAAAAAATAAGGTTAACTTACCTGTAATTCCCTGTTCCTGGTTACCTGTTACTACCCCGTCAAGCTCACCAGGATCAAGTCACGTTGACTGAAGAACCCGTGAGAGCAAAGAAGAAGCCATCCGAGGCAGGCCGCAGCATGGATCAAGACCACGCAGACACCGCCCAAGACAAGCAACAGCTCTGGAGGTGAAAGCGCAGCTATCAGCAAAAGACCCGACCTTCACTCCCTATACGTCAACCGGGAGCTCCTTGCTCGTGATACCAACGGCTAGGGAAAAGTTGGATGTAACCACCAACCCGTCCGAGACCAACCCGAAGCGCCGGAGCAACTGCGTATCGCCCGCAAAAGAAAGTCCAGAGCTAAGCCACGCAGGCAATGGTCGAAAGCGCTGAAGGAGAGGGAGATCTATTTTATTTTTCCCCCTTCCACTGTCTTCATTCCCCCTCCCACTGCCGCGCTTTCCCCTACAGGGTGGTTAAAATGGGCCTGCACCGGAATTACACCCGCGCGGCCCACATTGATTGCGGAGGCTGGCGGCTCTACACCAGAATATGGGGTAGGAAGATCTACAGAATCGTGAGTACTTATAACCTCTCAAACCCGGCTCATAACACCAGCGGGGACCGCCACTTTGTGAGTAACTTATGCCGCAAAGAGAGACGAAACCATGGAAAAACGCTCAAACTGTATAAATTTACACATACTAAATGAATCCGCAAATAGTATACGTTCCTTAAACATGGCGACAGCCGAAAAGTATACTAGACAATTACCAATAACCTATGCGACCTCTGTAAATCCCCCCCCCTGTCCCCTTCCCGCTCCCCCCCCCCCGCTCATATGTTCTAAATAACTGTATAAAAATGTTTTGATCATAAGAGGCAATATTGCTATGCTTTACACTGTATGTAGATGTTGATCCCTGCTATGACTAACAATGCAAGAGATTCCCCTTGATCCCCTTTTCAAGGCTGGCACACAACGGGAGACAGCCATATCAGAACGCAGATATATTATGTAAATAAGATTGGTTGTTCAGTTCCTCATCGCAGTCTAAATGTATAAGATGTAATATACTCCCAGGTTTCCCCACACCCCCCAGCTCCCGAGAGGGTCCCCTTGCGCACCCTCAACTGAGCGGGAGAGAGTGAGGGTCTCAGCGGCAAAGTTCGCTACTCCAAGCTGTCATGCCACAGTGTTAGCTAATAAGTGGAACAGTACTGTTGAAAATAACTATGCTATGTATGTTGCAAGTCACAGTCCTCACGGCAGACAAGAGTATCCCAGGTATCCAGATTGCTATGTAACGGCCACAAAATAACAGGAGGTCTCACCAAGAAGTAAAGTGGTGAATCATAGATCCCAGTGCAGAACTTCCCAAAAGCAACCCCTCCCTCTCCCTTCCCTCCCTCCCTCTCCCTTCCCTCCCTCCCCCTCCCCCTTCCCCCTCCCCCTTCCCGCCTCCACTCCCCCCTCCCTCCTCCCCTCCCCCCTCCCTCCTCCCCTCCCCCCTCCCCTCTCCCCCCTCCCCTCCCGTCCCCCCCTCCCCCCTCCCAAACTACCCCCGTCCCACCTCCTGCCCCCACTGTCAAAACACAAGATATGAGTTAAGTGCAATACGAATAGTAACAGACTATTCTCCCTCTATATGTATATGATGCAAAATGCCCCCAGGTTTTCCCATACCTCTCCCAGCTCTCAAGAGGCTCCCCTTGCGCACCCTCAATAGAACGGAAGAGACTGAGAATTTCAACGACAGAGACTACCACCCAAGCCTGTCATGCCACGGTGTTCAGCTGCCAAGTTATGTATCACTGTTGTAAATAGTTATGTTATGTATGTTGTTACACACAGTTCCCACTGAAGAAAACGTTGTTCCAGATATCCAGATTGACTCCCCCTCCGTCCCCCCTCCACTCCCCCTCTCCCCTCCCCCCTCTCTCTCCCCCTCTCTCCTCCCCCCCCACCACCACCCCCCTCCTGAGTGAATCACATGAAAATCCTTAAATGTGAATACAAAAGCAAGGGGGGGAAATCTTAAGCTGGCTGTATTAGAGGGTCTGGGCCCCAAAGGGCCACTTTGCCTAAAACGCTGGTCACCCATTGGACCAGCTCCATGTTACTAAGGTCTCAGGTATACCTAATTTCTACAGCTCTCTATCTGCTGGTTCTGTCCCAGCAGAACTTTTCTCTGTCTCCTTCCTTCCACCCCCCTCCCCCATCCTCCTCCAAGGTACACTAGATCAAGAATGCACGCAACTCAGGCCTACCACATATGTTTGCTGGGGCAAAAACTAATAACTATATCCTTAAGGCACGACCTTCCAGGTGGGAAAGGAAAGGTCACATGGTTCACTTTAACACAAAAACCCAATGGCTAACCCGGCCTCAATTAAAATAATCTCCCTAAATGTAAAGAGCCTACAAAATAACAGGAAAAGGAGGCTGGCCCTCCAAGACCTCAAAAGGTCAGGGGGCGATATATCTTCTTGCAGGAAACCCACTTCACATCCCAAAACCCACCAAATGTATTCAAAAAAGTGTTCCCAATGAGCTATTTTGCATCATTTAGTAGTAAAAAAAAAGGGAGTAGCTATTATACTCCGACAGGGAGCACCATTCAATCATGTCAAAACAACAGTGGACCCAGAGGGTAGATTTCTAGTGGTATACGGCTCGCTAGCTGGTTCAACGATTGCTCTGATCAACATCTATGCTCCTAACAAGAATCAAACCGAATTCCTCAGAACAGTTCTCGAGAACATTGACCCGGCATATTTACTGTATCATCAGTATTGGTTGGTGGAGACCTAAACATGGTCCTGAACCCCACTGATGACAAATCATCCACCATGGGTCGCCCCCATACAACACTCTCCCAACAAATAGGGAAAAGGTTTAGGGGATTATAAAATATTTCTCGCTAGTGGATGTCTGGAGATCCCAGCACCAGGGCCAGCGGGACTACACCTTTTATTTGGCACCTCACCAGACCTATTCTCGGATAGACTATTTCCTAGTAGCTAAGAATATCCTAGTGGCTGCGTGCAAGTCGGACATAGGCCCAATTACGTGGTCTGATCACGCAATATTGGCCAACCATACAAACTGTAATAAAAGAGGTCACAGACCTCACTATACCCATTGAACCGGTAACCTACTTGTTGGCCAGGGCAATAGAGGTTGCTGACCGCACAAAAAGAAAATGAATCTCCTTAATTCTTACAGCGACTAGATGTGCGGTGGCCGCCTCGTGGAAGAAGGTATCGCCCCCCAACTCCCCCCCCCCCAAGCAAACAGTAAAAAAAAGGATCCATGAAGAAATGCTCATGGAAAAACTCTCCGCCTTTTGAAGAGATCCACAATGTCCTTTTATAAAATTTGGGAACCATGGCTGATCCAACCCACAGGATAGAAGTCCCTATCCTTTATTAGGAGAGAAATAAATAACTAGCAAAAAAGAGACTGGACAGAGTACGTTTGGTTGGCTGGTAGAGGAGGGAAGGCCTCCCCCCCCCCTCCCTTTTTCTTTTTCTCCCCCTGTTCTCTTTCTCTCTTTAGCTCTCTCTCGCCTGTCCTCCCTGGTCTGTTAGTAGGACCGGAGCCGCAGCGAGACTGTTGGTGTGTAAAAAGAAAAAACCTTGTATTAGGCTAAAGCTATGTTTAAATGTATGTACAATGTATAAATGCCTAATAAAAACATTTGAAACAAAAAAAAACAATATAAGAAAATGATCTTGTATGGAGAGTAGTTTTAAAGAGAGATCTACCAAATGTACAATGAAGATCACGAACCAGGTGACATTTTTGTATTAAACAACTAAGCGAAAATCATCTAGCTTTTCAAAAATAATTCACCAAGCATCAAACGTGGCACAATGCGGAGAAAATTGGCAACATTGTGAGCAATGTGAGTTTCCATGAAAAATTAGTAAAATTTAAAATTTAAGAAAAAAAAGTAAAATATTTTGCAGAGCACATTTGAAGACAGTCACACATCCACAGTAGATATAATGTAGCTATGAGTATGGAAAAAATTTTGGACAACTTTTTTCTTTTACATTTTTACTCCTTACAATTGACAAAGATGTTTTTTTATATCTGTACTGTTTTTGTTAGGGATGGACAGTACCTGTATACAGTACATTGTATCTTGTTATTTGGGTTGCACTCCTACAGGATCACTGTGCTACAGTACATAACAAGACTTTAAAAATGCTGTAGCACAGCAGCACTCATTGACATACGTCATTTATCTGTAAAATGTAACATACCTGGTACAGTATTGGTCCTGGCACACCAGAGGCCCTTACAACCTACCGGGTATGTTATGAGCATTTGCTGGCTGTGATTATAGTGCCGGAGACTGCGACGCGAAGTTGTGTCAAAACAAATGCATTGCCGCCGTCGCATGTGCTTATAGTAAGCGTGACGCGACAGAGCGACGGCTTGGTCACGATTGCTGGAAGTCATCTCAATTTGATTGTTTTTAGCACCGCAGCCTGACGTCGCCGTCGTCGTCACAATAAGCGTAGCCTTAGGGCTCAGTGGCCAGCCCAATGGAAACAGAAGTGGAGCCCCATCGCCATTTATATTTCACCTGTCCTGGGTCTGTTCCTGTCATGTGAATTCTCCTGGAGCAATCATATGACCCAAAGGTTGCTGAGGTCTGTTGGCCCCGAACCCTAGCAGTCTAAATGTTAACATACAGAAAATAAAAATTGAATACCTTTTAGTTGCTACAGTATTCCTTTTTGCACATCGTTGTTTCTATGATTCATAAATACATTCAATAAATCATAAACTTTGGAGTGCATCTTCAATGCACTTGAGCAAAAGTAGCAGACTGTCAGCTGGTGCTCCACTCCTGCAGCACACAATTAGAAGTGACCCTGCTGTTGTAACAACGTAACATTTGGAATGCTAAGAAAATGCTAAGAAAATGCTCTAATGCACTTTGATGAACTAATTCAACTGCAAATTAATTTAACTTTGAATTGGAAGGGTAAAGCAGGTCAAGTTTTAAAGTGCTTAGCTTTACTTTACCACTTGGCTAAAAGGAAGTCTTAGAGTAGAAAGTTGCAGAAAGTTAAACTACTTTTAAATGTCATTGAGTTTTTACCTTTGTTGGAAATATTCTGCAATTTAAATGGAGTATCAGTATTTTTAAGTATTGTCCTGTTAAACAGCATATATTGAAATTGCATTCAAATCCATACACTCCCACTGATAACCCCTTAATCTTTATTACATGGTGTTTTATAATTTAAGACTATTCAGAAGCTTTTCAAATATTGGTCAAAAAGCATGACAACAAATATACTACTTTTGGTGAAGTATTCAAATATGACTGAGGAAAACATTATTAAGTAATGTCAAAATTAAACGAATAGTTCATAGAAGAATTCACAAAGGCAGCCATTTAAAGAATAATTAGAATATTCTCTTTTCTAATAATCTCTACAAAATATAAAACTACAATAGGATGATCAGGAAAGAAACGGAAAAAAGGAAAACCCTGTTGTAAACAGAACATAATGTACCGCTTGTGGAGTTATTGGATTTGGATTGACAAAGTTGCATCTTTTAAGGTACACAGGAGATCTGCATATACTGTACATGATACACGCAATTGCTATATAACAAAGTCAAGTAAATGAATGCAATTACATTACCTGTCTTGTGGTAGAGTAGAGCCTGAAAGTTTAACAATTGTGGGAAAAATGTCCATGTTACTAGTTGGTTCATTAATAATGGTACCCGCTTCTATGACTCCAGACCAACGGAGAAGTCCTGGGACACGAATGCCTCCTTCCCAAGAAGTAGATTTTCCTCCTAAAAATGCAATACATTATCAATATTGACAATCTATAAAAATTGTAGTCAGTACAAAAAAAAGAAAAAAAAAGATTTAATTTTATTTTAATGTTCCATTCAGAATATAAAGCAGGGTTTGCCCCCGATAGTAGTACAGTAGTAACAACTTAATCCAGTCCAAATTTAGTACAAAGAGATTGTCTCCTGCTAACATTTTGGGTCAATAACTTGGAACCTTCATCAGATCAATGATGCAACCAGACACACATTTCTACTTTTCTTTTTTGTGTAAAGAAAATGCTTATATAACTCATACAGTATGTCATAAGTAAGTTTTGTTTGAAATAAGTAGCAGTAGGAAATGTAAAGAAACGTATTTCCCAGTGGGTTCTCTAATTCTATAGATTTAGCAGGACCTATTGTCCTCGGTGCTGCAATTTCCACTGTGCCGGTGTGACTGCAGTGCCGCTGCATTGTGGCCACATTGTGGTTACAGATCTCGCAGCCCCAAGGGCAGTAAGCTGCCCAGAAGGATTAATGTAGCTGGGTTTCATGCTTCTGAATGGGACCCCACAGTATTAATCCTTATGGTCCATTTGCAGGGAGAGAAATATTGCTGCTCACCTTTCAGATGAGCTGTGCAGCCATTTCTGGTCCTTGTTTGCAGCCACCTCTGCCTGCCATCTGGATCAGTGCCCCTGCTAGCTGAAGGTAAGATATGCAGGCTGTATTTCCCTCCCCCTGGATCTATATGGGGCTCTAAATCATGCAGGGGAGTCTGTATGGCCAAATTTAGCCATCTACATCACCAGAGGTGCTGGATAGGACAGGGGGACCAACTATAGTGACAAGACTGTAGTCTCCCCCTCATGATGTAGAGCCCAATATAAGGGCATCTACATGGAAATACAGCCTGTATATCTTACCTTCAGCTGGGATACAGATCAAGATGACCAGAGGCATCTGCAGGCAGGAACCCTACTGTACATGACTGTGCAGCTCATCTGAATGGTGAGTAGCAGTATTGTCTCCCTGCAAAATGGCCCATTAATAGGATTACCACTGTGGGGTCCCATTCTCAAGCATGGAACCATGCAGCATTAATAATTCCAGGTCGCAAGACTTGCTGTCCTTGTGGCTGTGCATGGGCTACTAGTCTCGGCATTTTTCTCTAGGGCAACAAGGATAGTAAGTATGTTTATCATATGAGGTTTGTATCAATGAAAGTTCACGTTTACATTTTTGTAAGGTCAATTTTATAGCACAAATCAAAGTAACCAGTATTCAACAATAACCTTCAAACAAACCAGCATCTTCAGCTTCCTCTGATCAGCACTAAAAATAAAAAAAGGAAGTGTAGAGGTATTTATTGCATATTTACAAAAAATTTAATGTTTGATGTTTACAATTATCTGTTAAAACATAAAATATAACAGGAACCACACACTTCCTCTGATTACTCAGAAAATGTGAGGTGCTTTCTCTGGTCTATTCTGTATTTTTAATTATTCTTAAAAGATTTTTTACATACATTCAGCATAAATTTGCCATCTAATCTTTTATTTTTATTTTCTAAATGTTTTATACCATGATAGTTATCATGGGTATGGATTTACAGATTATACTCTATATTTTTTATTCATATTGGGATTGATACAAGAAAGTTAATTAAAAATACCTTTATTAGTGTATATGGGTAAAATAAGTGAAGTACATAAACACTCAACACAATTAAAATACGTATTAAACTAAATGTCTCTAAGTCTGAATCGTAGACTACTAGAGGTTGGTATTTGAAGGAATATGATGTATCTGGCACCATGTGCAATAAAGAGTTTTGATATCGCAGTGTAAATTGGATAGGGTGCCTCAGTGTGATGTGTGTATTGTTGTTGAAAGGGTCTGGTGTGTGTTACATAAGTAGAGGTGTCAATCACACCGCTTTCAAATCACATCTGATTAATATGTGGTTCAATGGTAGTCTGTAAAGTGTAATATAGCTAGTACATTACTGGCCAGACCAACATTGTATATGCTGATTATGGCCTAGTGGGAGTCGATTGTTAAAGAGACCACCAAAGGGTTAATATATATCCTTCAATGCAACGCTGGATAAATTAAAATGTCAAAGAAAAAGGCTACTATGTAGCTAGGGGTGGTGAGGCTATATTGTGGGAACTATTACTGTGTATCAATGTTATAGTTGGTTCCCCCTGGTCAGTAATTATTCCAAGGTTATAATAGCCTCATGTGTTCAAACCAAATTAATGCTCGTATCCCCTGTGAAGGTGGCAAGTGTGTATCTGAATAGGCTTGCTGGTATACAGATAGAAAAAACTGGCCACGAACACCGCTGTGAGTAAAGTTGCCGGGTGGAGCTCCGAGCTTTACTCACAGCGGTGTTCATGAATACACCATGCCGGGCGGAAACTCAACAAATGTCGCCACTCGTGAGCAGAGATTAAACGCTCCGAGATAGCAGCCCCCAACAGCACCCCTGTATTGTAGGGGGTACTTTACCGAGCGGCTGCAGGGCACCATCTCTATAATACCTTAGTGTCTCTACCCAGCAGACAGGGCGCACTCGCCCTA
Source organism: Ascaphus truei (assembly GCF_040206685.1). NCBI lineage: Eukaryota > Metazoa > Chordata > Amphibia > Anura > Ascaphidae > Ascaphus > Ascaphus truei. Next base: position 90,798,437 of record NC_134485.1, read on the forward strand.
TAAGATAAATGTGAAACCATCCACTTAAGTCTGCAGAGATAGAGTGCTTTTTGTCCTATAGGCAGCTGAAGTAAACCGTTTATAATTGGCCAGTTTTTTCTATCTGTATACCAGCAAGCCTATTCAGATACACACTTGCCACCTTCACAGGGGATACGAGCAGTGATTCATTTCATTATGTATTTATCTATTTACTACATTAATTTGGTTTGAACACATGTGAGGCTATTATAACCTTGGAATAATTACTGACCAGGGGGAACCAACTATAACATTGATACACAGTAATAGTTCCCACAATATAGCCTCACCACCCCTAGCTACATAGTAGCCTTTTTCTTTGACATTTTAATTTATCCAGCGTTGCATTGAAGGATATATATTAACCCTTTGGTGGTCTCTTTAACAATCGACTCCCACTAGGCCATAATCAGCATATACAATGTTGGTCTGGCCAGTAATGTACTAGCTATATTACACTTTACAGACTACCATTGAACCACATATTAATCAGATGTGATTTGAAAGCGGTGTGATTGACACCTCTACTTATGTAACACACACCAGACCCTTTCAACAACAATACACACATCACACTGAGGCACCCTATCCAATTTACACTGCGATATCAAAACTCTTTATTGCACATGGTGCCAGATACATCATATTCCTTCAAATACCAACCTCTAGTAGTCTACGATTCAGACTTAGAGACATTTAGTTTAATACGTATTTTAATTGTGTTGAGTGTTTATGTACTTCACTTATTTTACCCATATACACTAATAAAGGTATTTTTAATTAACTTTCTTGTATCAATCCCAATATGAGTGCTTGTTGAAAAGGGGTTCTCTTACTTGTTTAGGCAGGTACTTTGTACGTTCAATGATCCTCTCACCCCTGGCACCGTATCACAGACAGTAGCTAGAGCTTACCATCCTTTCCCCCCTTCACTCCCTATTATTCTATATTTTTTATGGTGCAATTCTGTAAACTTGATCTATTGCCTTGATTACAGAGATTATTGCTCATAATTAGAGATGTGTGCCATTTTCACCCAAGATTGTGAATCATGCAAAATTGGCCCATTTTTGTTCTGCAAAACATTAGAACTTTTTTTATTATCGGTTCCCATAGATTGAGAAACCAGCACATGATGAAAAATCACAGTATTTTAGACATGTTTAAATAGAAAGGTATACAGTATATTCATTCACTTTTTTGGGGGGAGAGAATTACCTTTATAGATTCCATTCCGTCCTCCATGGGCTTGTCCTGAAGAAGAAATTTCCTCCAGGTGTGCACCGTTATCAGATGTGAAGTACACAAGTGTATTGTCCTGAAGATTACTTTTGTCTATTTCATCCAAAATTTTTCCTAATGAAAAAAAAAATTCATAGAATACAGTCTGCAACAAAAATTCATGTTAACATAATACCTGAACATTGCATACAGATGTAGCAAGACTTTGTGTCTGCGTTCTCACTGCGTGGTCACGTGACCGTGGTGGTCATGGGACCGAATGATTAATGCTACGGGGGATCCCATTAAGAAGAATCAACTCTCTGCAGCTCCATTGCAGCCAATACTGACCCCGGCACTGCAGACTTTTGCTTATTGGTCCACAATGCTGAGGACAGTAAGTCTTGCTATATCTTTAAATCTAACTTTGTGTTCAATACACACAAATTCAAGTTTAATTCAACATCAACACTAAAGGCCAGCTACTGTATTTGAGCTCCTTCACACAATTACATTTTCTGTTCAGTTTGTTTTAATATTATTATTATTGTTTTTCTAAAGGTGCAGATTTGTATTTCATATTTTATACTACAGCTGTATTTGAAGACAAATTGAAATTTATAACAGGTTTAACCCATGTTGCCATAATATATCTCCACTGTCTACAAATCCAGGAATGTTCTTCGAAATCCAGGGGGAGAATTGGAGAGAGTTAACAAAAAAAGAGAAGAATCTAAGTGTAGGTGTCTTGATTATTCTGTGAATATTTGAGAGTCATTGCTCTTATATAATGCCTAGTCACAGTGTAGATGGTGTTTAAATCGCAACTCCAAAACTGTGGTAAACTTGCTTGTGTGGATTCAGAAGAGATGTACCACAGTATAAAAGAGAATGTACCATAGCGCAGATCAATGTACAGTATAAAGATTTTATATTATAAAAGAATAAGAACCGTACTTACAATGTGTACGAAAATAAAAGCATGTTTACAACAATATTAACATCATAGGTGGTTTGTCTCCTCACCACTCGCGATCACCTCAGTGGCCTTGGAAGCCTTCCCACGCTGCTGACTTCCTTGCTGGCATTTTCGTGGGCTCCATCATATCACATCCATTTTTCCAAAGCGTCACTTTCGGTTTAGGGCTGTACAACGCATCTGTGAGTGCTTCTGAGGCCTGGTAACTGTGACGACTCTACGTGTTTCGCCAATGAATTGGCTTCATCAGGAGTATGCCACCCCCCTCATACATCATTCAATATATACTGCTGCTAATTGGTAATATTTAATAATAAAAAAAAAACTCATAATAAATACTGATCCCTAAAGTGCTGGTTGGTTTTAACAATAAGAGTACACACATATATGGACACTAAGATAGGAACATCTGAGACTCAATCATCTAAAAGTGACAATCTCTTACTACATAATAGCTAATAGAGGAATTGATTATTCCAATTGCTATTTAATTACAAAGTTTACATTTTAAGATCTGTATAATGCATGTCTAGATGCTAATGCAATTAAATCAGAGGAATTTATTAACGGAGATAATTGGTAGTTAATCCAGTAAACACGGTTTAACGATTTAAACACCCACTACACTGTGAATAAGCATTGTATAAGACCAAGACTCAAATATTCACAGAATAATCAAGACACCTACACTTAGATTCTTCTCTTTTTTGTTGACTCTCTCCCATGCTCTCCTCGGATTTCGAAGAACATTTCAGCTTTCCTGGGACCAGCGAAGACACTCCCTACCAGAGGTTTTGAGCAAGGAGTTGCAACTCTATTTTTTCAATGATTTTGTCAATTTTTTCACTTTTTGCACAAGTATTATGGCACATTATATGTTGTCTATATAGTGAATAGCATTATCACTTTACTTCACTTTTGCACTTGTAACACTTAATATTTACTGTGGGAGCGCCTGATTTGTCACTATTTGTGAAACATAATGTCAAAATATTGATAGCAAACTTCAAAAAGAGGTTCCTTGAACTCTTAATTTCAGGTACATGTCTTTATTAAATTGCCTAATGTTTTTTTAAAACAAAGTGGAACAGATTCATACATCTCTACTGAGAAGGCTAAAACCTACTGTGGCTTAGAACATTCTGCCAAATGTATTAAAATTGATAAACAAGTTTATTAAGTGACACTCTATATCACTTCAATTGAATCTGCTTGACACACAGCTGATACACATAATTGGAATCATACTTATAAGATAATTTATGCGAGCAGCAATATTCATTTGTATTAGGTTAAGTTTACCTAATAGGGATAAGTGTATTATATACCATCTGTCAAATGTGTAATATATTCTATTAAACATTTCAAAGTTTAATGTATTTTCTCCAAATGTGCACTAATGAATATTCCAAGATATTTTATTTTTGAGAGCACCAATTAAATTTGGAAACAATCCTGTAAATTTGTCACAAACAATATATAGAAAGATATATTGTTTCAAATGCTGTCATATTAATTTTAGCCAGATATATTTGAACAATAATTTATTTATACTGTTTCTGCAGTGAGTGTATGATCAGGATTTGTTAAAGTTAACAACATATCATCAGTATAAAGCCAAATCTTGTGTTGTGTATTTAAGATTACTACAATTAAAAATATAACTTGCGAGCACATTCACCTGTATTAGACAGGTCTGCAATCCTACATTCCACCATTCTCTCTTAGCATGCAGTGCTTCACTGCAGCAAGGGATTCTTGGAAATGACATACAAATGTCATTGTTCTCCAATGCAACTACAACACACATCACTGCGAAATGCTCAAAGAACTAAATTGGTCATCACTTGTGTCCAGGTGCAAATTTCACATTTCCTGTCTTGCCTTCAATTACTTTCTGGGCAAGCTACCCATCTATCTGAACAAGCTTCTCACCCCTACCACATGCAGCACTTATCATCTGAGCTGACTCCAAAAGACTTTTCATGGTCCCAAGGTTCAACAAAGTTTCCGTCCCCTCCTCCTTGTCTTACTGTGCACCCCAAAACTGGAACAACCTACCGGAGACTCTCACATCCAGCACCAATTCTTTCAAAACTAAGGCTGTCTCACATTTTAACACACAGAAACACCTTGCTCACCAAATAGAAGAGATGTTTTTTAACGGTGCATAGGGAAGATAGTAAGCAAAAAACACAGATAAGTGACCAAAGAGGGTCACTAGAAGTCTCTATAAATAGCACTCATTATTAAATATAATCTAATATACATAAAGTACCAGTTTGTCTCACATTTTAATCTGGTCTGTAACTGTAAGATACGCCTATAATATATATTATCTTTAACTGTGTATGCAATGTCTTGTATATAATGTATACCCTGTTCACTTATGTTACTGTATTTGTAACCATGTATTTATCATCTTAACTCTATGTCCAGGACTTACTTGAAAACGAGAGGCAACTCTCAATGTATTACTTCCTGGTAAAACATTTTATAAATAAAAAATGATAAATAAATAAATGAAAAAAACAGTGTTCCCTTTAACTTCATGTCCATGTTAACATGGATCCTATAAACATATGCCTGTTGTATTATACAGATTTTCAGTACAGCCTGTGTTAAAGAAGTACATAGCCAGTAAACTCGACTTTTTGGTCTCTTCAGTGAGAGGATGGTTGTACTGTGGCTTTGCAATGTGAAGTTGGAATAGGTTTCAACCACACATTATATGAGTTATGGTGGGTAAAAAAGTGATACAAACCTTCCACCCTACAGTGTACAGCAAATCAAAATATATGCTTAAACTGGTTTAATTCCTACCCATCAGGTACAAATGCAGCCACCAGTATCCAATGACTTGCCTTGGAAAATCTGGGGCTAAATCACAGTAAATCAGTAAAAATGATGAGCACATGAGACAATGTACTCACAAGAAAATTCACTTATATGCACACCACTGAAATGTAAAATGTAATTTTTAATGTGATTATAATTAAAAATATATTAAACAAAATACCAAAATACCCTACTACATAGACACTCAGACACAGTGTATTACTTGTCAGGTGGTAGGGGGTAAATGGTTAAGGTCAGCGCTTGATGGAGATATCTACCAAAGTGCAGAGATGTAGCAAAGTGAGGCACCTATTGATATAGCTGTACTGATATATCCAAACTCAAATGGTTGGTAGATCTAATAAGGTGCAACTGATTCTAACTGAATACCATATATTGCCTTCTATAACCAAAAGAATGGAGGTATATGGTTAAAGCAAGACACCACCTAAAGGAAATGCTAGTATATAAATATAATATCTAAAGTAAATAGAAGATAACCATAACTAGCTGTCTCCACACCACACTCCACTCAATTTAAAGATGTATTATTGCACAATTTAAAGTGTCAAAGATGAATGTGGTGTAGCAGTTAATAGTCCCACGCAAAGCTGACAAAGTCATTACCTGACAAGTAATACACTGTGTCTGAGTGTCTATGTAGTAGGGTATTTTGGTATTTTGTTTAATATATTTTTAATTACTGTCACACTTTCTATCGGTAATATATGTTTTAAGTAATCACATTAAAAATTAAATTTTACATTTCAGTGGTGTGCATATAAGTGAATTTTCTTTTGAGTACATTGTCTCATGTGCTCATCATTTTTACTGATTCACTTTCAGTTCACAGTTTGCACCCACTTTATAATTATCGATTCATTCAGTTTGTTAATTAGTATGGTTTATAGTTAATCACTCCCTATCCTCACCCTTTTTCTCCTAAATCACAGTAACACTGCAACATTTCGGTGAGATTTCTGCAGCCAGACTAATGGCACATCAGATTAACACAGCGGATTAATTGGAAAAAAAAAACCATGCAAAAATATCATATACTGTAAACTGAAAAAAAGAAAACATCTGGGCTTATTCTCGTAGCTCTGAAGTTGTCAGTGCCCAACCATGCGGTTTGGCATGTATACAAGAAGCAAAATTAAATGTGAGAACAAACCCTATTCTCTATTGCAAATTGCATCTTCTGAACCACTTCTATAAAAAGTGACAAAGCACGGTTTCACAGCCAAAACGCCCAGATTATACTTGCTTTAGAAGCGAAATTACCTGAGTTGATGCTAACTCCATCCCTACTCTGATTTAAGGGTTTTGTTCTCTCAACCAAATTCACAATACCAATCTCGCCACACTTCAGGTGGCGTGAAAAAAAAAGAAGTGGTTTGCATAACGGAGTTACAAGAATGGCAGTTTTTGTAACAAAAAAAAGTAAAATGCGAAGCTTTTTTGACAAAATGATCGGATTGGCAGAGCCAGAGTGAAAACGCTTCTAAAAAAAAGCCTTTTAAACATGGATTGGACATGCAAGAAGGGCTTACAGAATAGCTAAACATGCACTTTAGAAGCTGTCACACTTCTGAGCTACGAGAATAGGTCCCTATGTGTATTATGTCCAAAAATACCTTTCAGTTCTTCATAATGGTAACAAATAGGGCAAAATAGGATTTTTTAAATAATTTACTAAAATGTACAGCAATGCAAAGGCATGTTTTTTCACACACTGCAATGCAGGACACAACCCTAGACTTTTGCAATGTCTTTGCTGTCTCATTTCTGTTCTGCTCCAAGATTATACACAAAATCAAATACCAAGGGTGTTTTGAGCCTAACTGGGGCATGTTCTTCCTACATTGTGATGGTGAAGCGGTAACCAGGCCATCAATAGGTATTATGCCCGGCTGGTTACCTCTGAGCCCTATTTTAGGTTTTAGAGTATCAGCTCTTCAACCTGTGTATTGTGCCTGCAATGAATGTAATTGTATGACAATAAAGATTTTATGTGTGTTTTACCTTTCCATGAGTTCTAACCAGTGGAGATTCCCAGGCTATGAGTTTCAAGGGGGGCTTTGCGGTAAAAGTGTTGTTAGATTGTGTCTAGGTCGCCAGTGTCCAGAGTTACTGGTTACACCAAAAATGTATCCGGGAATCAGGTCAGATTCCCGGGGACATATAGACACATCACTCCAATGAAAACCCTTCCTTGAAAACTGTTACACGACTCACTGCCAGGTCTCACTGCTTCAGCACAGACCAGAAAGGTAAATGAGGGCATAGGGATTTATGAATCCCGGGTATAGTCAAGGTTCCCTAAGTTAGTGAGGGTCCCCTAGTGTATGTTAAATAAAGAAAGAGCAGTTCCCGTTCTAGTAAATATGAGTGGTGCACTTGGAAATAAGGGACTTTATTGGAGAGACAAAAGTATTTCCTTAACATAGGTGCACTCAACCTCTTGATTAACAAGGAAACTCAATGTGTAATTCACTGGAAAGGGATGGTTTCCCATCCCACTAATACAATAAATTGTATTAACAAGAGAGATACTGTTTAAAACCTTAATCAATTAGCTCTGCTTAACAGATATGTATATGTATATGGGCAGCAGGCGATACCAGCGTGAGTACAAGAGAGGGGTAGCTTATGGTTGCCTCTTTTCCTGTCCTCAGATTATTTCCTGTGCACTAGCCCCCCACCAAGGTTTTTATCTCATTCGGTCATCCCGTCAGAGCCTTGCTACCGGTTCCCTCTATACAGGATCTTTATGCCTGCTCAGTTGCCGGTTTCATTCCACATATACATCAGAGACAGTTTGTACACCATTACCAGTTCTGTTGTGGGCACTTGGAGCACCGGACACTTGGGGTTCATTCTCCCATACATCACAATTTGACTTTATCTTGCCCTGGTAGCTCATACCCACATGAACAATTATTGATAACATCTGATTATATATATGAAAAATTCTTTTTCCCTCCAGGACGAACTGGTGCTTATACTTGTATATATGTATTACATTCTATTGGTATTATGCATACTCTGATTTATATATCATAGGAACTCACCTGTATCCATCTATTGATTTATTCTAATTTCTGGGATTAATTCATTTATTTGTTTATTATGGAGGAATCCAGTGGAGACGACAATGTTTTGGTAGAACATGAATATAGTACTTTTGTTCACACTTGCGGTGATAATACAAAAAGGTTGAGGAAAGCAACTCATTTATTTGATGGTGTGTCAGAAATAATTTGTGATGAACCTTCAGATTTGACCCACCATTTCGTTAAACTTGAAAAATTATTAACTGAAAATATCAGACTTTGGTGGGATATTACCTCCCTCGAGAACTACATAAGATGCAACCGTATCCCTAGGGGATTGCGCATTAAAAAAGTCCCATCTTTCGGATTTATGAATAAACAATTCGAATTAGATTGGGTGGATGTACTTGACTCCTGTTCCAAAAAATTGATGGAGCTCATTATCCAGCAAAAAAATAAAGAAAAATCTATCCTAATGGCTGATATTAAAATCCTTCAGACTAAATTGCAACCATTCAGCAAACGGGAGCAATTTATTAAGAACGATAAGACACTATCATCAAATATTGAAATATCTGAAAATATTATCAGTGAAAAGAAACAACAAAAATTTGAAAGAGATCGCATTGATTACACTAAACATCAGGTGTATTGCTGGCAGAAACCGGTTGTCATACGGGAGGTTATGGCCTCCAGTACACCAAGAGGCAGGAGTCAACACCCAAAAAGAGGGACAACAAATGCCCCCAATAAATCCATCCTTAAAAATAAACGCATTGAAACATCTAGTTTTGAATCTGATCACTCAGACCCAGAACCCAGATTCCATTCGGTTTCCTTCGATAGATCTAGAGAACAATCCAGAGACCGTGAGGTGACAAACTATGAGAGTAATGTCACACCCTCTTGTTCTTCATCTAAAGCCAGCAGATCATCTGGGCAACCCTCCTCGGCTTTTTTAGATATGGGTACAAAAAGCCGGGGAGAACGCACAGATCAAAGAGGAAACGAGGGGGAGCGAGGCAGAACGAAACGGAAAAAATACGACCAACAATGTCATTAATATATCCGGTGTAGATTTAACCCTAGATCAGTTGTCCCTCCTCAACAAAGGCCTTGGATTTGCACCAAGTCAAAACTTTAAATTATTCGAAACCATAATAGATTTACAAAAATTTACACGCAAGCTAGCTCTGAGAAAGATGTTTGCTGCTAGTAATAGTGTTGAAAATACAGATAGCCCAGACGATATTACTGGAGAAGCTAATCCTCCTGCTATCAAAGACATACAAACCCTGAATTTCCAAGAAATTTGTGTACTTTCAGACATGGACTCTCTATTGGAACTGCAGGGCGAACCCCTCATGACTTACACGCATCTTTTTTTGGTAAAGAAGACTCTGGTTATCGCCCAAAGTCTTTATTTTGCCCCAGTTTCAATAGAGGCCCATCCATTACTACATTTGAACATCTGGTCGAACGCGACTTACGCATACTAGCAGGGGGGTTTTCTTGCTCCAATGTTACAAAAGGTAACCTCTCATACTGCACCGACACACTTTATTCGAGCAAATACCCGGTATGTACCTGGCAGATACCTGGAATGCGCCGCTCCTCACCTCTGACAAGCCCCGTTGCATTTGCCTTCCCAGCCTGGGTTCATGCCTGGCTGATGGGCGGCTGATCTGTTAAATGATAATGATTAGGATTTAATAGGCTGCAATGCTTCGCGTGTCTACCAGATGGCATAAATTCATGAATTGTAATGCAGTATATATATATGTACTGTGCAGTATTGCAGCAAACGGGAATAAAATGCTTCAATCCCTGCCGGAAAATAACTCAATGCACTCGGGCAGAAAACAGTCACAAACCTCAATACACCCGGGTATACCCGTATTCGTGGGACTAGCCGAGCTCGAATAAAGTGTGTCGCCAGTGTATACTGAGATTCATGAAATTGCATGCATTAAAAAACAACATGACTTAGTACTTAAAAGTGCAGATAAGGGTGGGGCCCTTGTGATTTTGTCAAAGGACCAATATTTCTCCGAAGCAATGAGACAACTTCAAGACTGTACTACATATAGGCCTCTTAAAGGTAATCCTACACTCCAGTATCAACACGAATTGTTGGAGCTATTGGACATGGGCAAAATCCTCAATGTTATAAACAAAAAAGAGTTTGAATTTCTCTCCTGTCCACATCCCGTGATTCCGATATTTCACCACCTCCCAAAGATCCATAAATCGCTGGTCGACCCTCCTGGTCGTCCAATCATAGCGAGTATTGGATTTTTGGGAGATGGGTTATCGCGGTATGTGGACAGGTTTTTACAGCCACTGGTATTCCAACTACCGTCCTTTATTAGAGATACCACCGACTTTATTGCCAACATACAGGAGCTCACTTGGCACAAGGAGTACAGGTGGGTCACCATGGATGTGACCTCCCTGTACTCCATCATTGAACACCAGCACGGTCTTGATGCCATTAAACACTTTCTTGATTTATCCACTTTATCTATATCACATTGCACTTTTCTATTAGAATCTATATCGTTCTTACTCACGCACAATTATTTTTTATTTGATAATCACTTTTATTTACAAACACTAGGTACTGCTATGGGCACGAGTTTTGCACCGTCATATGCAAATTTATTTATGGGCTTTTGGGAATCACAATTCATTTATCACAGTCACAATCCATTTCGTCAAAATATTGTTTACTTTGGGAGATAACAGAAAAAACTTGCGCTCAATGTGGTCTGTGCTGAAAATAGTGACTTTTGAATAAATTAATAATACAACCTGATAGGTGAAGTTTTATGCTGCTGATCAGTGGGAATGGTTCAAACACCAAGCTAGATAAAAACAAAAAAAGAACAGCGCAAAAAAACCATTGTGTAGTATATTTAAATAATTTTATAAAAGGTGAAGGTGAGTATTGCACGTACATCAATAAAAAGGGTTAATAGCAAGACATGTTAGGGACATGTTACCACTCGGCAGGCACAGCGGGATACAGGCACCAGGAATTGGACGTCCTCCCTCAGAATGCTGGTATCTGGATGCAGAGTGTAGAGCTTAGCGTTGGGGAACCTTCCCGCGCCTTCACGGAGCTCACAGCAGTTGTTTGCAGGGGTAGATCGCCGCGTCTCTTCCTCGTTAGTCCACGTTGGCGTGTGACGTCATCCGGCAGCGTCTCTCAGCCGGTCGCGTCTTTAGTGCGTCACTCCTTAGTAATATGTACTCGGGCGGTATGCAGAGTCCCAAACAAGTCCAGCAATGAAACAAATGTCTCAATACAGTGCCGCAATGGGAGTATATGTAAAGAATAAAGGAACGCGCCCTCTCCTACGCGTTTCGTACTTTCGTACTTCGTCAGGGTGTGATGGAGGAGATTCCGAGGGCGGTACTTATACACTCAACATTATTGCTATTGGTCAGAGTAATTGTATTCAACTCCCCCCACCTGGAGAGATAATTATTCATCCCGTGGAGGGGCTCAATCTACAAAAACATGCCAATAGATAAAATACATAGGGTAAAACACACTTACAATAATAATAAACTTTAATAATTCGAATCAAGACTCTAGAAATATAATTAAGTTGAATCAAGACTCTAAAAATATAAAGAGACAAAAAATTAGTCACATAATAATAAAAATCACATTTAGAGATGTAAAGTGCTAACTCTCAATATTTGAGAATAACATAGATTAACATATGACTTCTAATAGAAATATATAAGTGCACATGGAAATCTATATGATAATGTAATGGTCTAGGAATAGATCTTGGGGGATGGAATTTGTTATAGTTATTCAGAGAGAAAGGGTATTATGATAATCCTTGGAGGTATTATTTGTATTTTAAAATGATTAAATATTTATTAAAACTTAAAAACACTGGTATATGTTTAATTGAAAAATCTCTAATTAAAAAAGGGTATTGTAGTTGTAACATATTCAGGAACCGTAGTTACTAAATACAGAAATTGGTTAGGGCAGTTGAACTACACTGTTACAGTAATTGTCAGTGATAGTTTTTAGATATCGACATGCCGCCCATAGTATTGCACTTAGCATAGTGAGTTAATTGTTAACACCGATGTGTTACCACTTTAGCTTTAATTGCGTACCTCTGATGCAGACCTCACATAGCATTACATAGCATAACATTACAGTCTCACAGCTATGTGAGGTCTGCATCAGAGGTACGCAATTAAAGCTAAAGTGGTAACACATCGGTGTTAACAATTAACTCACTATGCTAAGTGCAATACTATGGGCGGCATGCTGATATCTAAAAAAATATCACTGACAATTAAGAGTGTAGTTCAACTGCCCTAACCAATTGCCGTATTTAGTAACTACGGTTCCTGAATATGTTACAACTACAATACAAGCAATAAATGTCAAAACAGAGACATTTTCAGGTTGATACATCAGCCTAGGTATTTGCAAGAGGGACAATTATATGTCCAATTAGCATTATTACAAACTGTGACTACAAGTACAACTGCAGTATTCCCTAGCTGATTGCAGGGTCATTGACCCCAAATAATATACTATAGATATCCTCTGATATTAAGGGTTTACCATCTTACTGACTGAAATAAAGACACATGAAAATCAAGTGGTTAATTCACATACTTTGATTTCAAATCAGGTAACTACTAAACAGGCAGATTTTATTCATTCTGGTCTAAAACCAACATCAATGTTCTATCCTAGACATTGTAAAGGAAGAAATTTAGAGGTCTTCTCTCAGTTAATTATAAAAAACTTTGAAGAGTTAACATCAAAGGAGAGCAAATTTGATCATAATTTGAATACAATGGAGAGGGATGCTTTGAAGCTATTAACCAATGATGCAGAGTTAGTTATAAAACAAGCAGATAAGAAGTGGGGGGGGGGTTGTCATTTTAAAAAGGAATGATTATATTAAAGAATCAGAAAGGATTTTGGGAGTTACATGACACGTACTGTATCTGAAGTTACCTAAAGATCCAACAGCTGATTTTTTTAAGAGAACTAAAAGTGCTTCTAAACAGAGGAAAGAATGACGGAGTACTTGATGACAAAGAATTTGATTTTTTTTGACAAGAGAACCCTAAAACACCCTATCTTTTATTATCTGCCCAAGCTTCACAAAAGCCAAATAAATCTCAAGGGGAGGCCAATTATAGCTGGCATTGATTCCCTTACCTCCAATTTATCGGCATATGTAGACTTATACCTACAAAAATATGTGAAAGGTCTTAAATCATATATAAAGGATACAACTGATATTTTAGGATTGTTACAGGGCCAGGTATGGGAGGAAGACTTGTACTTGGTGACCTGTGACGTGACTTCCCTATATACCTCCATCAGTCATAGACAGGGCTTTGAAGCGATTGACAGAGTACTCTCACAAGATAAGGATATGACACATGTTCAGGCCAATTTTATTTTAGATATTATAATGTTCATATTAGATCATAATTTCTTTTGGTTTGAGGATGAGTTTTACCTGCAAAAGTGCGGAACCGCCATGGGTACCAATTTATTTATTTATTTATTTATAAAATATTTTACCAGGAAGTAATACATTGAGAGTTACCTCTCGTTTTCAAGTATGTCCTGGGCACAGAGTTATGATGACAAATACATGTTTACAAATACAATTACATAAATGAGCCGGGTATACATTATATACAAGACATTGCGTGCACAGTTAAAGATAATATATATTATGGGCGTATGAAACAGTTACAGACCAGATTAAAATGTGTGACAGCCTTAGATTTGAAAGAACTTAAACTGGTGGTAGATGTAAGAGACTCTGGTAGGTTGTTCCAGTTTTGGGGTGCACGGTAAGAGAAGGAGGAGTGGCCGGATACTGTGTTGAGCCTTGGGACCATGAACAGTCTTTTGGAGTCTGATCTCAGGTGATAGGTGCTGCATGTGGTAGGGGTGAGGAGCTTGTTCAGATAGCTGGGTAGCTTGCCCATAAAGAATTTGAAGGCAAGACAGGTAAGGTGAACTTTGCGCCTAGACTCGAGTGATGACCAATCTAGTTCTTTGAGCATTTCGCAGTGATGTGTGTTATAGTTGCATTGGAGAACAAAACGACAAATTGAATTGTAGAGGGTGTCAAGTTTGTTAAGGTGGGATTGAGTTGACGAGCCATATACTATGTCTCCATAGTCTATAATTGGCATTAGCATCTGCTGTGCGATACATTTTCTGACCAGGAGACATAGGGAGGATTTGTTCCTGTAAAGTACCCCTAGTTAGGCATAGGTTTTGGTTGTCAGGGTATCAATGTGCATCCCGAATGTTAAGTGGGAGTCAAGCCATATGCCCAGGTATTTAAAACTAGTAACAGGAGTTAGGGTGGTGTTAGTGTTGGTTCTAATGTGGAGCTCAGTCGCTGGAAGCTTTAAAAATTTAGTCTTGGTCCCAAATACCATTGTTACAGTCTTGTCAGTGCTTAAAAACAGTTTGTTTTGGGAAATCCAGTTTTCGAGTCTCAAAAAGTCAGACTGAAGTATGTGTTGAAGGTCAGAGAGGCTATGGCTGTGTGCATATAGGATTGTGTCATCTGCATACATGTGTATTGAGGCTTCCTGACAAGCTGTGGGGAGATCATTGATGAACACTGAGAAGAGTAGGGGCCCCAGAACAGAGCCTTGCGGGACGCCACAGGTGATATCCAGGGGGTTGGAGTTAGAGCCTGAGATGGACACATGTTGGGATCTACCTGATAGGTAGGACTGAAACCAGTTTAAAGCATGCTTCCCTATTCCAGAACTCTGGAGTTTGTTAAGCAGGATAGCATGATCAACAGTATCAAAAGCCTTTGCAAAATCTAGGAATACTGCACCAGTGAGTTGTCCCCGCTCATTCCACACTGGATTTCAATGCACACTTTTAGCAGGGTAGTTATGGTAGAGTGTTTGGGGCGAAAGCCAGATTGGAATTGGCTAGGAAAATTTGCCTTGTTATAGTAATCGCTTAATTGGGAGTGGACACATTTTTCCATGACTTTGGATAGGATTGGGAGAAGGGAGATTGGCCTGTAGTTTGAGACAGTGTTTTTATCCCCACTTATGAAGGTTGGGACAACTCTGGTAGCTTTCCAGGTCTTAGGGATATGACCTGCAGACAGGATAGAGTTGACTATGGAAGCAATTGGTTTGGCAATTGCTGGGGCACCAAGTCTTAGGAACCTAGATTGTAGTAAATCAGGTCCACATTGGCTGCTTAGTTTTAATTTGAGAAGCGCTTGTGTAATCTCCTCTTCGGATACTGGGCCAAATCGAAAATTGTGGGCAGTGTTGGGAGAGGGTGGGGCTATAGGGGTACTCCCAAGATGAGATTCAGGTCTGTGGTTTGGGCTGCGTTTTGCTAATAAGTTAGTAGCACACCACACAAAGTAATCATTGAATGCATTTGCAATGTCGGTGGGGTTTGTCAGAGTAATATCGCCCTTAGTGATGTTACTTGGCTGTTGATGGTTGAAAGGCTGGAATATGTTGTTGATAACCTTCCAGAAGTTAGCTGGGTTTGATGTGTTCTGGTGGAGATTGTCAGAGTAATATTGTGCTTTTGCATGCCTTGTTTGCCTTGTGCATATGTTCCGCAGGCATCTGTAGTGATTGAGATCCTTGGTAGTGCCAATTACTTTGTGGCTTTTCCACAAGGCATCCCTGAACTGGTAGAGTGCTATAAGGTCAGTTGTAACCCATGGAAGGGGGGCACCCCGTACCCTTATTCTGCGTAGTGGAGCATGGGTATCACAGAGTTTTAAGAACTCGGATTGGAAATAGTCGAGCGCAGAATCAGGGTCTGGAATTAAATCGATTCTGTGCCAAGGGCAGTTGGTAAGGTCAGCCAGAAACTGTTGTGAGTTAAAGTTTCTGAATGTTCTAGTGAGGAGAACTTTAGGGCTTGATTGGGGCGGTTTAATTTTCCTTACACAGAACATCTAATTTGCGCCCAGCGATGCAAATCTTGTCATGGGGATATGGAAGGAAGACCAGATTTGGTCTATTGCAGAGCTAGGTGCGAGTTTGGTCCAATGGCAGAGATTTATTGATGCTATCCTGTTTATTTGGAGGGGGGATGAAGAAAGCCTAATAAAATTCATTAGCTATATTAACGATAATGATTTAAATCTTCGTTTTACCTGTAACTTTAGTCATAGTCAGATAAATGTCCTTGACCTTGTAATATACATAGAACAGGGAGAAATTAAAACTAAGACCTATTTTAAAGAGGGGAATAAAAATAATTACATACTACAGTCTAGCTGTCACCACCCAGCTGGCTACACAATGTACCTTACGGTCAATTCAGAGGAGTAAGAAGAAACTGTACAGACATTGCAAATTTTGGTGAACAGTCTAAATTCCTCCAAGAATGTTTCTATGAAAAAAAGTATGATGAAGCCACAATTCAAGCAGCCATACAAAAGGTGGGATATATTGATATAAATAATTTGTTAAAAAGCCACTAAAAAAAAACATAAGTCTGACACTAGTGGATTTAACTTTTCATTTATTACAAACTATAATAGACAGGCAGACAAGATAAAAAAGATAATACAAAGACATTGGCACATCGTTAAAAACGATCCTGTTTTAGGTAACGTTGTTCCTGAGAAGCCAGTGGTTATCTTTAAGAGAGCGAGAACATTAAAGGATAAGCTTGCACCAAGTGCGTTACCAAAAAAAGATAAAAAAACAAATATATGGTTATCCCGCATTAAAGGGTTTTTTGGCTGCACCACCTGTAAGGCTTGTGCTTTCCGTGCTCTGGACAAGTACGTTTTTGTTTCCAATGTGACAAAGAGAAGATTTTAAAATAGCAAACATATTACATGTAGGGCTAATTACATGATCTATATTATTGAATGCCCATGCAGGTTTCAATATGTCGGTAAGAATAAGAGACAAATGAATATTAGAATACTTCAACACATTGGAAACATTAGATGAAAGGTAACCACTCATCTTCTTTCTAATCACTTTATCACTCACCATTAAGGGGACACATCAGGTCTAAAATTCAGTGTTATTGAGCATGTCCTATCCCATTGGAGGGGAGGAGATAGAGACCTGGAACTGACTAGACGTGAAACATTTTGGATATTCATGCTCAAGACTCTAGTTCCAGGTGGACTTAATGCTGAAATAGATTTGGGAGTCTTTTTATGATCTTGTCAAGGTTGTTCTCCCGGAGACTTGTGGACAGAACAGTTGGGTTGTTTCTATTGTTTCTTCTAAAGGGGCCTGATCTGTCCAGCTTAGGATTCTGAACAATGTTAAAGTCGCCTGCCACTATCAAACTTCCTTTTGTCACTTTGTTCAGAATCTTAAATACGGAAGTAAAGAAGGAGGGATAATGTTCACAGGGAGCATTTACTGTATAGTGGCTATAGTCATGGGTTGGCTATGAACTGTTCCAATCAGTATCATGTATCTGCCCTCTCTATCTTTCTTTATCTGGTCTACCTTAAATGGGAACCTATTATGAAAGAGTATTGCTACCCCCTTGTTCTTTTTGCTAGCTGAAGCTACATAAAATTGACTAAAGTGCTTGTCCATGTACTTAGAGTCGCATTCAGAGCTGAAACGCATCTCTTGCAGCATAACAATATCTGCGTGTCTTGTATTGTACTCTGCCATAGCAACCCGCCTCTTCCCTGGGTTGTTGAGGCCCTTCCCATTATGGGCTTGTATGATTACTGCCATTTTATTTTGTCAGTTCCACTAACTCCCACAGATGGCTTCACCTCCAGGCCCAGCGGAGATCTCATTATTTTTTGATGTCTAAAGAATTTTTCTGGATGTCTGAGATTGAGCTTTATAACATAGTCTAAGGAATACAGACTCCACCCTCGGGAGGGTGGGGAAGGGAGAGGGTGGAGGGTGGGTGGATGGGAAAAGGTTAGGAGAAGCTGACTTCGTCCAAGATGGGACTGGCCCTCTTGCCCTTGGTATGGAACCTGGTGCACCCAAAAGGGGTGACCGGTGGTCCGTTTTGACTCAGACTCCAGAGTCCCGAGGGTCTTGATCGAGTGCCTGCAAATCTTCCAGGACACTCATTTCAAATGCATGTAAACAGCCGAGGTGCTCCCACCACCCGCACAACAATAAAAACATAACCACAACATAATATAATTTTATAAGCTTGGTCCAATGTTATAAACTTCTCAATTTGTAGTTGAGGTCCCCCATATCTTTTTCATGCCAGCTACCTAAGGTATACAACGGACAGCTCTCTCCATGGTCTGAGGCCGCGATGTGCATCTGTTCTCTGGGACTGACTGAAGGCTATCTCTCATTCCGACTATCTAAAGGTCTAATATTCTACCTATATCAACTCTTCCCTCCCCTCAGACCTGCTGATAAAACCCCTTTGTCCCTCGGGATCACCTTGGTATCTCTTACTGCCCAACCCTTCCAATGGACCTACTTTCCCTATAACATCTAAAGTGACTTCCCTTCTCCCACTGAGATTTAGTAATATAGCTAACTGCTTTCTGTTTTCTCAAAGGCCCTTCTCCCCCGAACTATTCCTAACTCGAGGCATCCTACTCTGGGACCCTAACGTTGCAGCCCCAGTTGAAATCACAGATTGTGCACAAATGAAATACAGATGCCCTGCTCACCCAGTACCACAGCTGTCAGCTTTATGTGATGCCTCAGTGATGACCCGGTACCGCAGACTTCTCATCTATTACTTTCTCCCCTGCCGCCAGCTCTCCCCTATCCCACCAGCAGATCTCCCCTCCGCTTCAATGTTTAATGGATGCCGGGGGTCCCTCTGTGTCCGCCTGATGGGGCTCTTCTGCCACGGTACATCACTGGATGCGATCCATTCTCTGCTACTCGTCCCTGTTCCCAGCCGGGTCCTGGCTTCTCAGGACACTGCCGATGCAATCCGGATTCAAGATGGCCACCACTCCATATGATCATTAGGCCAGGGGGAGAAAGTACAACTTTAACTTGCGAACAGTGAACAACTGAACAAAATGGGATAAGGCCCTTTTAAGAACTCAATTGGCTTAATTGACATCAATTAATGGACTTCTCCCTCCGATCTCGCGCCACAGCCTTCATTTCTCTCCACGCCGGATCGGGGGAGGACTCCTCGTCAGACTCCAGGTTTGTGGAACTTGTATTTAGGCCCAATTTTCTCAGGAATACCTCACCATCCTTCAGCCGTCTTAGGGTAAAAGCTGGCTCAGTTTTCAACACCAGAAGACCAAAGGGGAAAATCCAGCGGTACCGGATTCCTTTGTTTCTCAGCCTTTTAGTAATGGGGAAGAGATTCTTTCATTTTGCTAGCGTGGTAAGGGACAGATCCTGAAACACAAGAAGTTTTATTCCCTCATATTCCATGGTACCTGAGGCCCTGGTGATTTGGAAAAGAGCTTATTTGTTACGAAAAAAGTGGAATCTCATTATGATATCCTTGGGGGGGGGGGGTCTCCCGGCTGAGGCTTGGACCAAAGAGCTTTATGGCACCAATGTAGGTGCAGGGCTGGTTCTGACCTGTTTGGCAGCACATGTGCCAGCGATTTTGAAAAAAGTCCTTGGAATCTGTGACGGCCTCCGTGATCTCGCGTAGCCTGATATTGTTACGCCTGTCCCTATTTTCGGTGTCCTCTTGCTTGTCAGACAGGTCAGAGATCAGGGTTTTTAGATGTGTGGTTATTTTGTCATTTTTTTTGTAGAGCTTTAATGGTTGTTTTCAGGTGCTTTTCTATGGCATCTGTCCTGTCCCCAATGTTATTGATGTCCCTCCGTAGCTCTGCTAATTCCTTTTGAAAAAAATATTTTATTTCCTTCCAGAACTCCTTTAAGTCACTCCTGGTCATAAGATTTTTTGTCTCTCGTCATTCAGATCCTCCGATCTGTACCCTTCAGAATCAGATCCCTCCTGCTGAATCAGAGCCTCAGAGCCTCCATTCACGCCATATTTCCTTTATTGAAATAATACGTTAAAATGGAGGAAGATTTCCGCGATTTAGCTCTGGTAGTCATCCCTGGAGCAACCGCTCTATGTCTATTGAGTCGGATTATTTATTTATATGTTTTATGGGCCGATTTTCAACTTAAATTGTGCCGTTGGGGACAGAGCTCGAACTTCAAGCTTCCATCCACCTAGCTGTCGCGCATGCGCCTCTCATTTTTTAATTATGTATCAACACTAAATGATAATGTTTATAATCTTAGGTTGAGTGGTGAGAACAGTGAAAACACTATACACTTTAATAACCTGGAGATATATATCAACAATGAAACTATTTGTACTAAAACTTTCTTCAAGGAGACAAATGTGAATTCCTATTTACACCCTTTCATTTGTCACAATAAGCAATGGATTAATAACATCCCCTACAATTAATTTCTCAGACACAAAAGGAATTGCACTAATGTACAGTAGAACAGTTTCAAAAACAAGTAATATTCCTTAAAATAGATTCCTCCATCAATTATTAAAGGCAATAAAAAGAAATAAAATTCTCGGCTAGAATACAGAAATCTCTAAAAAAAAAAAAAGAGATAATAAAGACATTCAGCCACAAATTGGGGATACGCCTAACAGTCTGAAAACAACACGTACAAAGACTAGAATTATCAGAGGAAAAAACAAGTTTCCGATGTTTGTCACATAGTATAATGTGCTCACCAATTTATTAAGAAAGCTGTGAACAAACATTGGAATATTCTATCCATGGACCCTATTTTTGGCCCCCTGTTGAAAACAAGACCCAAAGTAATATTCAGGAAGGAACAACATTTCAAGAGGTTACTAGCCCCAAGTAAGTTATGACCTTCTAATCTGGAATCCAAAACACTAAGAGCCCATTTTGGACTATTGGGTAACTACATATGCAACAAATGCAAGACATGCCAATGTGTTAACAGACAAATATGCCACTTTACATGTCACTAAAAAATACATTAAGTAAACAGTTCTATCAACTGTTTCACCACATTTGTGGTTTATCTTATTCAATGTGAATGTGGGCTCTAATACATTGGGATACAAAGAGGAATCTTAAGCTTAGGATATTAGAAAATCTTAGAAACATCAATAATATCCCCCAAATGATTGGGAAAAATCAACTGACACAGGAGACCAGGACTTTTAACACAATTATTTATATTTTTACCGGGTCATGTACTAGACAAAACAAGGTAGTAAAAACAAAATGTTATTTCGGTAAACCCACATACAACAAGAATTACACAATATACAGATAAAAGCACACTTACTGGGGGCTAGGGGTGAAATCTAGGTCCTCTTAGGTGCAGGGTGCCTCCTTCAGTAGGCTTACCCTGACTGGGATACACACCCGGCTCGCCTGATTGTCTTTTCGCCTTGAAATCCTAGCTGTGACCGCTACGTTTGATTTGTAGAACTTGGCCGCAAAAGACAGGACTTAGTCTCTGGAGGCAGACATTCCTTGTTTCAAAAAATAGCTGGTTGCTCTGCTAGTCGCAACAGAGCAACTTTGAAAAGCCCGATTTATCTTCATCGACACAAAACACTGGATGGTCTGGTTCTCTGCCTCAGCCATCTCCTTACATACACTCTGCTAAGCTATCTGTAGCATGGAGGTAGGAAGAGCGACCAATCAAAGTGCAGGAACGCATCCCACTAGCCAATAAATGAGGCGTGTCAAGCCAGCTTGGGAAGCCCCGTGGGCGGGACAAGCGAATTGACCAATGGGAAACACGCCAACATTCTGCCGCTTCCCCTGTCAACCCATTGCCACCTACTGGGCAGGCTCCACTAAGTCTGGTAGACCAGAGTCTCCTCCCCACATGTGGTCTCTGTTCTCTGGACTCAGTACTCTGCCCTGCCCTGGCAACTTATCACCCTGACACCTCTCAACATCCCATCTCTTCTTTGAACTACAGGCTCTATGCAGACATGTTGGCACCTTAAGCAGATTTTATTTATTATTTATTTATTTATAAAAATGTTTTACCAGGAAGTAATACATTGAGAGTTACCTCTCGTTTTCAAGTATGTCCTGGACATAGAGATAAGATGACAAATAATACATGGTTACAAATACAGTTACATAAGTGAACAGGGTATACATTATATACAGGCATACCCCGCATTAATGTACGCAATGGGACCGGAGCATGTATGTAAAGCGAAAATGTACTTAAAGTGAAGCACTACCTTTTCCCACTTACTGATGCATGTACTGTACTGCAATCGTCATATATGTGCATAACTGATGTAAATAACGCATTTGTAACAGGCTCTATAGTCTCCCCACTTGCGCACAGCTTCGGTACAGGTAGGGAGCCGATATTGCTGTTCAGGACGTGCTGACAGGCGCATGCGTGAGCTGCCGTTTGCCTATTGGGCGATATGTACTTACTCGCGAGTGTACTTAAAGTGAGTGTACTTAAAGCGGGGTATGCCTGTACAAGACATAGTAGCATGCACAGTTAGAGAAGATGTATATTATAGGCGTATATAACAGTTACAGACCAGATTAAAATGTGAGACAGCTTTAGTTTTGAAAGAACTTAAACTGGTGGTGGATGTGAGAGTCTCCAGTAGGTTGTTCCAGTTTTGGGGTGCAAGGTAAGAGAAGGAGGAGCGTCCGGCTTCTTTGTTTAGCCTTGGGACCAGGAACAGTCTTTTGGAGTCAGATCTCAGATGATAAGTGCTGCATGTGGTAGGGGTGAGGAGCTTGTTCAGATAAATGGGTAGCTTTCCCAGAAAGTATTTGAAGGCACGATGTTCGGGCTGACTGCATAGAGACTTATAAGAATCATAAAAAACACAATAAAACATATATTAATACATGGGGGACCTGGGGGAGACTCATAACTATAAGATAAATGGGACTGATATCTGGGCTTGAAAACCAGGATTTGCAAGTAAAAAGGAAGATAGCAGATTGATCTTCCACAGATCCCTTTTACCACTGCACACGCAGGCTAATACAACAGATAACAAGGATGTAGTGCTTCTTGGTATAATAAAGAATGGACTGTGGGGAAGACCCTGGTAATTGCACCCAGTGCTAGGATAGATCAATTACCTAAAACGCCTTATGGGCAAAACAATAAACTTTTATTTAACATATATATACACACACATTAATACGACGCGATAAATCAGTGGGTAATAAAAACAACTAAAACACAGGTACGGGTATATAAGGAGGTAGTAATTAGATTAATATCTATAATTCAACTTCATAGGAGAAGTCCTCCTGATTGATAGTTCCGATGGGGGAGGTGTGTGTGGGGATATAGATGCCTAAATGCAGATAGTGATTGGTGCTGATAGGTATATTGCAAAATCAACCACCTAAGGCCAGAATTGGGTGTAGTGAGGTGTATACAGTACTGTTAGTGTGGCACTACCGGAGAAGTCTGCCTCAGTCCGTAATAGTCGTGAGTAGTGCAACCTGTGTTGTGGTCGTGTTGCTGCCTGGCGCAGTGTTCTAATGATTGCACTGCCACCATGTGTATCCAATGCAGCCCTCACTCTAAAGCCCACAAGCAGCGGCAAAAGCCCATATATTGCACAGTAGAGGCCAGATAGCTAGAAACAGCAAACCTCCGGTACACAAACTAACACCCTTCCTCCCCAGTAACGGAGCGATCTCACCCGTGACCTCCGACGTCAACGCGATGATGTCATCCCGACGTACGTTTCGCGCTCGGCGGCTGGCGCTTTCTCAAGGTAGGAGGTGATCAGTTATTTCTTGAAAACCAGGAGTCTGGGTGACACTTGGCAGCCCCGGTGTAATTCACCCAGCGTATCGTCAAATCATGCCTGCTCTGGAGAGAATTAGGGGACTAACGGTAGCTCTGGCCCCCAAACTCCTGCAAACAAAAGGATTGCATTCCTAACCACATATCCCATTGAAAACTTACACACAGCAAGTTTCATGAGTCTGGGGCAAAGGGAACATGGAAAGTGGGAAAGCAGGGGTCACTTTAACTTTTCATGCAATGATACCTGGCCCCTGGCATATAGTGCTAGGTAGCTGCCAGGGCCCCACGGGCCCAAGGGTAACCAGATGGGCTTAGCCTTTATTATATAGCCTGGTTACCCTTGCCCGTCACATCAACCTCTAACACATTTATTGAAACATTTTGCATTTGTCCATCATTATGATTCCAGCAAGTTAAGATACTGTTCATGGTCATCGAAACAATTGCAGCATCTAAAAGATTAGGCAATAGGGACCTACACTTAATTCAAAGGGAACCGTTTTAGATTTATACCTTTCAATCCAAGTTTCCTGGCGGTCTTTATGAACCTATTGAATTAACACCTTTTCTAAGATTAATATATATATATATATATATATATATATATATATATATATATACACAGTGGTTGACAAATCACCAAAAAATCTACTCGCCACACAAAAAAATCTACTCGCCACCTAGTACCAAACGTGTGCTGCTTGGGCTAATATTTACTCGCCCGGGGGTTAAATCCACTCGCCCGGGGCGAGCAAATGTATAGGTTTGTCGAACACTGTATATATATATATATATATGCATTGCTTCATTACCTGAGATACCGTACTATTGCAATGTTTTTTCTGAAATATTATATTTGTTTGCACGCATGCTTTAAGTTTACATCAGGTATACATATAAATAAAAGTAACCACAGCTATAAAATGCCAATTTTACTATTTCAATAACATTTACATTTTATTTTAATTGTATTATTAAAGTTTATTGTGAATTGTGGTGCTATTGCACCAATATTTATGTATCTGACTATGGTATAATGTATTAAGTATGTTTGGAAGTATAAGCCCATGTAAACTTAAGGAAGCACTGACAAGTAGAGAGCTTAAACATTTATAGGCATCACATTACAGTATGACATTTTTAATGTAATAATTACATTTCATGTAGTATTAAGTTAAGGCACTTCAAATATTCATATATGTCATTTTAAAAATAAACTATCCATTAAATATATTACACTTACCTAAATCAATATGGATTCATATTGATCCACATTGATTTTTAAAAGAGTTATACAAGTTTTTCACATATATTACTCACATACATATCTTTTTAATTTTTTTTATTACTTGAATTTTTATTGAACATTTTTTCATACAAAATAAGAATTAACAAAACATATAACAGATTAAAAAAAAGGGGGGGTGGGAAGGTGGGGATGGGAAGCATTTGTAAAAATATAGCATTGTACACAACAATTTAGTTACCACATGTATCACTCTGTTCCGAATATTTTAATCTATATATGGGGATATACCTGCATGGAGAAACCAGGGGGCCCAAATCTCAGAAAATCGCGAGGTAGAACCGTTCAGATAGGCTGAGAGTTTTTCCATATAAACTATATGCCAGATATTATTGTTTATTTGGTTTAAGGATGGGGGGGCAGGTTGTTTCCAATTTTTGGCAATTGTACACCGTGTAGCATTTAACATTTGGGCTAGTACTCTAGCTTTTTTTCGGGGAATGTTGGCTATTGGCTTGCCTAACAATATGTATACTGGGTCATGTGGGACAGTGATTTCTAGGATCTTGTGTATTAAGGTGAACACTTCCGTCCATGTTTGTTGGATTTTGGGACATGACCAGAATATATGCAGAATATTCCCCACTTCGTCACAACCACCCCAGCATAGTGGGGAGACCCCTGGGAGAAAATAGTGCAGTCTGGCAGGAGTCATGTACCATCTGTATATTAGCTTGTAAATATTCTCTTTTATTACAACGCACAATGAATTTTTGGAGGCAGCTTCCCTGATGTCTTTCCAGGTATCAAGATCTATACAGACGTTAAGATCTTTGTCCCAGGATACCATATATTTATCGGGGTTTGATTGCTCTTGATAGAGGATAGACTGATAAATTCTGGAGATGATGCCCTTTGTGTGGGGCTGGTGTAAACACCCATCCTCAAACAGAGTTAAAGTATGGGGTTGGCTTGATTTATAGGCTGATTGGATATAATGTCTAACCTGGAGAAATCTGAAAAAATCGGAAGAGGGGATATCATGATTCGTTTGCAGAGAAGCGAATGGGGGGACTTTCCCTTGAACGAGAATATCTTTGACTCTCATGAGTCCTTTTTGAACCCAGGTATGGGAGAGCGGGTTTTCTGTGTAAAAAGGAAGAGAGGGGTCCGAGAATAGGGGTTGCATGAGGGAAGGGGTACCGGTTAATTGAAACTTGGATTTGAGGTAGTCCCAGATATTACAGGCAAAGGATATCACCGGGTTCTTGAAACTCTCGGGTGGTCTAGACTTTTTGTTGAGCCAGAGAAGATTTTTTATTCTGCATGGGGAACAAATCAAATCCTCTATCTCGACCCACCTCCTTTCGGTTGGGTTTGAATGCCAGCTAACAAGTTGCCCTAATTGAGCTGCTCTGTAGTAGTTTTGTAAATTTGGAAGAGCTAAGCCTCCTTCTGATTTGGACTTATAAAGAATATCTTTGCGAACTCTAGGTCACCTGTTTTGCCAGACAAACTTCAAAATTTTCTTCTAAATATTATTTAAATCTTTTTGACAGATTTTAACCGGGTGAGTTTGAAAGAGATAGAGGAGTTTAGGTAAAATATTCATTTTAATAGTAGTTATTCTCCCAAACCAAGATATTATATATGGGTTCCAAGTGGCTAAGTCATTGACTATCTGGTCAATGAAGGGTTTAAAATTTGCGTTGTATAAAGTTGAATAATTTTTTGTTAGTTGAACCCCTAGATATTTAATATGGTTTGCGTTCCATTTGAAGTCAAAATTTAGTTGTAGTAATTTTACTAATTCTTTAGGGAGATTTAAACTGAGGGCCATGGATTTGGAATGATTAATTTTATAACCTTAAAGTGAGCCGAATTCTGATAGAACCTGAAAAAGATTAGGGAGGGATGTGAGAGGTTTTGAAAGCGTCAATAGTATATCGTCCGCAAAAAGAGCTATTTTGAATTCTTCCTGACCAACAGAAATACCCGCAATATTGGGGTTCATCCTTATCTGGCATGCTAATGGCTCTACGGCTAAGGCAAACAACAAAGGTGAGAGCGGACACCCCTGCCTAGTTCCATTTAATATTGGGAAGGGGTCAGACAAAGAGCTGTTCGTCCTCACAGTGGCCGTTGGTGTGGAGTATAGAGTGTTTATACTATTTAAAATTTTGGCTGTGAATCCCATCTGCGAAAGCGTAGCTGACATAAACTGCCAATCTAATCGATCGAACGCTTTTTCTGCGTCTAAACACATACATATCTTTATCATATCCATTCAAGCAAAATTGGCAAACACATTCACTATATATATATTTTTTTTAATTATATATACATAGTACATCACATTTACTTCATCATGAGCACTTATGCACAAATATATGTCATACTGTAGCTACTAAATAATCCCTTAATTTGAATTGCAATACTATGTCAGTAAAGCAGTTAGACTTCTAATGATACTACCAGACTTTGGGTTATAATATCAAGTTCATTGCTTTCTATTGTATGTCTGCATCAGCTGTTTGTATTGTAACAATTACAGAGCTCCAGCTTTGCTGAATTTGTTGACACAATACAATGTGGCTAGGTGCGATTGGCTCAGAAGGACTGTATAATGTAACTGCAACCTCTGCACAAGGCACCCTGGCGAAGCAAACAAGTGCAAAATGCATAGAGGTCACGTGAGGTTTTTTAGTGTGCTCTCTGTCCTGTCTTTTTGTGCGTTGTGATTTCTCCTCGAAGAACCCACTCTATAGGAGATCTTGGAGTACTCCTGCAGACAGCTACACGAGAATACAGTTTATCACACTTATGGGACAGTACAAGTGCGGATTTCATACTTCTTAGTTAGTCCTACTCGATCTCTCTGAAACCTTTGATATTGTTGATCACTCTCTTCTCCTTCATATTCTTGACTCTGCTTTTTTACTGAACAAGAGCCATATCTTGGTTCTCATCATATCTCTCCCATTGCACATTGCACATTTTCGGTCTCTGTTGCTAATATTTATTTTATAATTGTTTTGTTCTTAAATACCACTGCTAGTTTTTACATAGCGCTTTACAGAGACATTTTGCAGACACAGTCCCTGACCCGTAAAGCTTACAATCTACGTTGTTGGTGCCTGAGGCACAGGGAGATAAAGTGACTTGCCCAAGGTCACAAGAAGCCAACACCAGGAATTGAACTAGGTCCCCTACTTCAAACTCAGCGCCAGTCAGTGTCTTTACTCACTAAGCCACTCTGTCTCCTTTATCTTCTATTGATCCATTTGTTGGTGTACCTCAAGGCCCTGTTCTGAGAACTCTCCTTTTCTCTCTCTACACTTGACAACTTCATCAACTCCTTTTACCTTAGGTATAATCTCTATGCAGATATTATTTATATATATATCTATCCACCCCAACCCTCACCTGCAACCCAATCCCAAGTTTCGGATTGTCTCCTGCTATATCCTCATGGATGCTCCCCACTGCCTTAAACTTAGGGCCTATGCACTAAGCTCCGATAAAACAAAAATCGCCATTGTTTTTAAATCGCCATTTTTGGCAGTGTTGCTATGAGGGTATGCAGAAAGGCCCGAATACCAGTGATAATAACATTTGCAGTAATGGCGAGTAGCCGGCAGCGATAGGATCTGCCCTACGAAAAGTCCTTACACGGCGAGTTCTATCTGCTGCAGAGAGACAGCGCCTCTCCCTGCGCATATCTCCCCGGGAATTTGTTTTTTCATTACAATTTTAATAATAGTGTAGTAGAGCAGGGTGTCTAAGGAGCAGAACCTCATTGGTTTCAAGTCAGGGGACACCCTGCTTCCTGAGATGCAGGCCCCATTATTGAGTGCTGGTATCTCCTATGCTTTGGATTCCCACGGTCACGTGACGTGGGACATTTAAATGCATAGGAGATAACCCCATAACGAGGCCTGTATCTGTGGAAGCAGGGCGTCCTCAGATCTCAAATCAAAAAGGTTCTGCTCCGGAGACCCCTGCTTATCTACACTAGTATTAAAACACAAATATATACAATTTAAACATTTGTTACAATAGTAGCTATCTGCTATTGTAATGAAGCTGCTTTATTGTCATTTTTATTAAAAGTGTGTGGGAGCAGGGGGTCTCCTGACCTGAACCGCTTTGAAGTCTGCCTCAGGGACCCCCTGCTTCCCAAGTTAATGGCCCTGGTTATTTCATGCGGGTGCTTTAAAAATGGCGGCGGTACCAGCACCCAATGCCCCATACCAGGGCATGTAACTCGGGAAGCAGGGGTCCCTGAGGCTGAAATCATAGCGGTTCAGCTCACGTGGTACCCATGAGCATCCGGGGATCCTCGGGTTGTCCCCATGGATCCCCGCTGGCCTGCGGTACCAATCCAGTATTTAAAAAAAAAAAAAAAAAAAAACATGGCCTGTATTTCAATAAATACATCTCCCCCAAAATTCATCTCCCCCCACTACAACCAAACACATACAGTACAGTAATGGGCAAAATAACTATTATCCAGATATGGATAATTGATTGTTTGCCCATTATTAAACACAACATTAGCCAGAAAGCATAATAAAGTAAATTTAAACAGTTCTATTTACCCCTGGCAATGTGAAGTGCATCCTCGTCAGCATACAACAGGGCCATATCCTCTAATGTCAGCAAGAATACATAATAAATACAATCTAATGGCCCCTAGCCCCTTAATCACATTAGCGTTTAATAACCGCTATAGTAATTAAGGGGTTAACCCACCCTGCCCGCTACCCACCAGGGAGGCTTAACCACCCACCCCAGACCCACTATACCCACCCTTCACCCATTCATTGGTACAGTGGGTACATCATGCTCATATAATATAATATACCATAACCAATTTTATTCTCAATATTTAATTTTACAGTTGTGTGAAAAAGAAAGTACACCCTATTTGAATTCTATGGTTTTACATATCAGGACATAATAAGAATCATCTGTTCCTTAGCAGGTCTTAAAATTAGGTAAATACAACCTCAGATGAACAACAACACATGACATATTACACCATGTCATGATTTATTTAACAAAAATAAAGCCAAAATGGAGAAGCTATGTGTGAAAAACTAAGTACACCCTTACTGCTTCCATATGAATTAAGATGCTAAGTAGCAGACAGGTGCTGCTAATCAAATGCCCTTAATTAATTGATCATCAGCAAGTGTGACCACCTCTATAAAAGCCAAAGTTTTAGCAGTTTTCTGGTCTGGAGCATTTAGGTGTGTGTTACCACAATGCCAAGGAGGAAAGACATCAGGAATGATCTTAGAGAAGCAATTGTTGCTGTCCATCAATCTGGAAAGGGTTATAAGGCCATTTCCAAACAATTTAAAGTCCATCATTCTACAGTGAGAAAGATTATTCAAAAGTGGAAAACATTAAAGACAGTTGACAATCTTCCCAGGAGTGGACATCCCAGCAAATTCACCCCAAGGTCAGACGGTGCAATGCTCAGAGAAATTGCTAAAAAAACAAGAGTTACATCTCAGACTCTACAGGCCTCGGTTAGCATGTTAAATGTTAAAGTTCATGACAGTACAACTAGAAAAAGACTGAGCAAGTATGGTTTGTTTGGATGGGTTGCCAGGAGAAAGCCTCTTCTTTCTAGAAAGAACATGGCAGCACGGCTTAGATTTGCAAAGTTGCATCTGAACAAACCACAAGACTTCTGGAACAATGTCCTTTGGACAGACGAGACAAAGTGGAGATGTTTGGCCATAATGCACAGCACCACGTTTGGCGAAAACCAAACACAGCATATCAGCACAAACACCTCATACCAACTGTCAAGCACGGTGGTGGAGGGGTGATGATTTGGGCTTGTTTTTGCCGCCACAAGACCTGGGAACCTTGCAGTCATTGAGTCGACCATGAACTCTTCTGTATACCAAAGTATTCTAGAGTCAATTGTTGGGCCATGTGTCCGACAGCTAAAGATGAGCCGAAATTTGGTCATGCAACAGGACCATGACCCCAAGCACACCAGAAAATCTACAACAGAATGTCTGGAAAAAAAAATCAAGGTGTTGCAATGGCCCAGTCAATGTCCACACCTCAACCCTATTGACATGCTGTGGCAGGACCTTAAGAGAGCTGTGCATAAACAAATGCCCACAAACCTCAATAAACTGAAGCAACGTTGTAAAGAAGAGTGGGCCAAAATTCCTCAACAACGATGTGAGAGACTGATAAAGTCATACAGAAAATGATTACTTCAAGTTATTGCTGCTAAAGGTGGTTCTACAAGCTAGAGAATCATAAGGTGTACTTAGTTATTCCCACATGGCTTCTCCATTTTCGCTTTATTTTTGTTAAATAAATCATGACACGGTGTAATATGTCATGTGTTGTTGTTCATCTGAGGTTGTATTTACCTAATTTTAGGACCTGCTAAGGAACAGATGATTGTTATTATGTCCTGATATGTTAAACCATAGAATTCAGAGAGGGTGTACTTTATTTTACACAGCACTGTATATTTAGCGTATTTATCCATGTATGTATTAACATTATCCTATTATATTATTATTGCCTTGTTGATGGTTGGTGCTATACCATTAATAAATATAGGTTCGGGGTTCAAAATCTTCGGATTCATTTTTTTCAGGGTTTTTATTTATTTTTTTAAATACTGTAAACTTGGCAAACATTTGAGTTTACAAACTAAAAAGCCTGCAAACTATCAAAAATGAAAAAAAATTTTTTAGCAAAAATGTAAAACAATGATCATATTATTTTTAGTTTTTTCCATAACTCTTTAAAAGTCCAAAAACTAATTCCAGCAAAACCACAGCATTTTTAAAACTAAACACCAGTTAAAAAATATGCATTATTCGATGTAGCATGACCAACATCAGCTAAGATCTGTCAAAAGCACTATTATTGCAGGAAAGATCCTTAAATGTAGACCTTTCTATGCAGAGTATTTACTCGTAGTTGTACAATCTAGCAGTTTTGTCGTTAAATAAAGCACCTCTTTTTTTGTTATCAGAATCAACATGCCACTCAGCAATCCAATTTGGTGACAGTCAGTCAAACTGAAATTTAAAGTTATCTTGGCTTCATCACTTGTTCATTCACACTTCCCTATATTATCAGCTGTATCTTCTGCTTCCAGTTTTGACAAGGTCAAACAGATGGTGTTCTTTTTCCCCATAGTATGACAACATAATTTGGACCAGAAGAGCTGTTAACAAATTCACTTTTAAAGACACCACCACTCTCAAAAAGTAGTTGAAGAAACCACAGAAAATCAATGATGTCTCAGAAAACAGAGCATTTAAAAAAAAATTGCTTTAAAATTCATATACCGTAACATTCTTTTAATAAAGAGGAATCAACGAAAAAGTAACCTTTGATTCTTTTTGAACACTGTGAAACACTGTTACGCACTTAACAAACATTAATAATTGTGCACTCCCATTGCTCTACCATACCCAATGAGTTCTGTATATCCACTTTCACATTTTCAACATGCTTAAAAAAGTTAATCATAAAAAGATACACCCCGAACACTTATTTTAACATATTTTAGCATGGATTTTTATTTATCATGTGCACATTGGTAAACATACAACATCGAATTATACAGTATATGCTAAATATCATTCTAACACACCTATACACTCCCTGTATATGGGATATTGTATTGTGATGTCCCATTAACACTCCAACCTCAGACATACTCCACACCACAATGAGTAATCACTTTGCCTTTCATTTCAACATTGCCCCTCATTCCCTCTAGATTGTAAGCTCTCATGAGCAGGGCCCTCATTACCTTTAGTATCTGTTAGTGCTTATTTGGTATGTAACTCTATTTACATAATTTACATATTTCTTTAACCCCATTGCACCCCATCTATGGAATATGTTGTAGCTGTACAAATAATAATAATAATATACAAATGGCAGTTAATGCGGGTTCGCAGTTTGATATCAGATATTAGTCAATACTCCCTAAACTATAAACAAAACACTCTGGCCCATATTTACTAAGCAGTGATAAGCCATACAACACCTTATGCCACTAAAAACTATGCCCCTCTGTCCATGTGAATTATTATACAGGTATATAGCATTGCCATGTTCCAGTAGAAGCTTCCTAATAATGTGCAGCAATGTATTGACATTGAAGCACAACACGGAATACTGTTTAGTGTAAATATGCCCTAAAGTAACAAAGGCTGCTGTTGAAATCATTGTCACTTTGAAACACTTCTTACAAAAGCTTACATTTAAAATGACTAATAACTGACAATACACTACAATAGTTTATATGAGCAAATATACATAAAGCAGATGTTTATCCAATTTAAAATGATGCATCTCTCTAATTAAATGCTTAAATGACCCAAATTATTGAAGAACCAACCAGGAGCGGGGCAATACTGGATATGGTAATATCCCACAATATAGAATTAATATCAAATATTCAAGTTCTGTAACATTTGGGTAACAGTGATCATAACGATCTCATTTGAAATAAATGATCAAAAAACAGATTACTTGGGTTCAACAAAGACCTTAAAATTTAGAAAGGTAGATTTTAATAAACTGAGGACTAATCTACAAGCAATACATTGGGATGATGTTTTTGCAGGGACAAATGTGGAAGATAAATGGTCAGTCTTTACAACATTGATAGAAAAGCACAATCATCAGTGTGTACCTTGGGTAATAAGTATAAAACAAATAAATTGAAACCAATGTGGCCAAATAAACAGGTAGGGGAGGAAATGGAAAAGAAGAGGCAGGTGTTTAGATTCTTTAAGTTAGAAGGGACTGTGGCATTGTATCAGAATTATAAGTAATGTAACAAAAATTGCAAAAGGGCAATCAAATAAAAATAAAAATGGTTAATGAAAAAAGGATTGCAATAGAAAATAAGATCAACCCTAAAAAGTTCTTTAAGTACCTTAATAACAAAAAAAAGAGAAAAGAAAATATAGGACCCCTTCAGTTTGAGATGGGCAAGCAGATAATTGGATTTAAGGAAAAAGCACAGGTATTAAACACATTCTTTGCCTCTGTGTTTACCAGGGAAGAATCTATTTAAATAGTAGTGCCGCAGGAGGAAGCCACAACTCCATATTAATGAACAATTGGTTAACTGAGGAAGAAGTTCACAGGCAGCTTCAAAAAATGTAGTATAGGGGGGTAATGGGTGCTCCAACAGTCCTGGAATATAATCTTGTATTCATGAATAATAGATACAGATGTGGCTCAACTATGGAGTGGGTAAACTACTAGGTGAGTGAATCAAATCACTGGAAACATAAATCTCATGAAGGCAACAGAAAAAATGATGTAATACTCACTTTGCTGCACCTCATTGGAGATAACTGTATAACAAAGTCCACAACTCACCACAAATTGTAGGACTGATGAAGATCCATAATTTGAGAATAAATCTTTCAAAGGTCTTACCCACTCCTAGAGCCCACTGGATTCTTGGGGGCGTGTCCAGCCGCTGATTAAGTTCCAACGAAAGCAAAAAATATGCAAATGAATTAACAAAGCAGCGCACTGCCCAGGGACACAGGTGTATAAAAATAGAAAAATGTTTATTGTCAATCACACATGACAAACAAGGAGGTGTGAACCCTCCAACACGTTTCACACAACACGGTGTTTTATCAAGGAGTCTCCTTGATAAAGCACCGTGTTGTGTGAAACGCGTTGGAGTGTTCACACCTCCTTGTTTGTCATGTGTAATTGACAATAAACATATTTCTATTTTAATACGCCTGGGTCCCTAGGCAGTGCGCTGCTTTGTTAATTCATTTGCATATTTTTTGCTTTCGTTGAAAAAATGTAAGTAAATAAGGCACCTGGCCCCGATGGCATACTGTACATCTAAGAGTTCTCAAGGAGTTAAGTTCAGTAATAGCCAAACCATTATATTTAATATTCAAGGACTCCATTTGCACAGGCTCAGTACCAAAAGATTGGCGTAAAGCAGAAGTGGGCCTATATTTAAAAAGGGAGCTAGATCACAACTGAGGAATTATAGACCTGTAAGCCTGACTTCAGTAGTGGGTTAACTACTTGAATGTTTAATATGGGATCATATTCAGGAATACCTAATGGAAAACAAAATTATTAGTAATAGTCAGCATGGATTTAAGAAGGATAAATCATGCCAAACTAACCTTAATTGTTTCTTTGAGGACGTAAGTAGGAATGTAGACCAGGGTAATGCAGTTGATGTGGTCTACTTAGATTTTATAACGGCTTTTGATACGGTTCCACACAAGAGGTTGGTTTACAAAATAAAGCAAATTGGACTCAGTGAAAATATATGCATCTGGATTGAAAACTGGTTGAAGGATAGACAACAGAGGGTTTTCATAAATTGAACTTTTTCAGGTTGGGCTAAAGTCAAGAGTGGAGTACCTCAGGGATCGGTACTGGGACCCCTGCTTTTTAACTTATTTATTAATGACATTGAGGTTGGCATCGAGAGCAAAGTCCCCATCTTTGCTGATGATACTAAATTGTGTAAGGTAATAGAATCAGAGCAGGATGTAATTTCTCTTCAGAAGGACTTGGAGAGACTGGAAACGTGGGCAGGTAAATGGCAGGTGAGGTTTAATACAGATAAATGTAAGGTTATGCATTTGGGAAGCAAGAATAAACAGGCAACTTATAAATTAAATGGGGATAAATTGAGGAAATCCTTAATGGAGAAGGATTTAGGAGTGCTTGTAGACAGCAGTTAGCAATAGTGCCTAAAATCATGCAGTAGCTGCAAAGTCAAACAAGACCTTATCTTGCATTAAACGGGCAATGGATGGAAAGGAAGTTTACATAATTATGCCCCTTTACAAAGCATTAGTAAGATCACACCTTGAATATGGAATACAATTTTGGGCACCATTCCTTAAAAAAAAACATTATGGAACTAGAGAGTGCAGAGAAGAGCCACCAAATTAATAAAGGGGATGGGCAATCTAACATATGAGGAGAGGCTAGCTAAATTAGATGTATTTACATTAGAAAAGAGGCATCTAAGATGGGATATGATAACTATATACAAATATATTCGGGGACAGTACATGGAGCTTTCAAAATAACTATTCATCCCAAGGGCAGTACAAAGGATTCAGGGGCATCCCTTTAGGTTGGAGGAAAGGAGATTTCACCAGCAACAAAGAAAGGGTTCTTTACAGTTAGGGCAGTTAAAATGTGGAATTTATTACCCATGGAGTCTGTGCTGGCAGATACAATAGATTTGTTCAAACAAAGGTTGGACATCTTTAGAAAGGAAAGGTATACAGGGATATACAGAGATATACCAAATAAGTTAACATGGGAAGAATGTTGATCCAGGGAGTAATCTGATTGCAAATTCTTGGTATAAGGGAGGAATTTATTTTTCCCCTTATGAGATATCATTGGATGATATGACACTGGGGGGTTTTGTTTTTCTTCCTCTGGATCAATAAGTAAGTATAGATATAGGATAAAGTATCTGTTGTCTAAATTTAGCATACAGTAGGATGAACTTGGTGGACGTATGTCTTGTTTCAACCTCATGTACTATGTAACTATGTAATTGTGTGCATGTACTTAAGATCTCGTCAATATTTTGATTAATGAATGAAACTTCTCCAATATATTATATTCTGACTCAGTCTAATCAATGTACACACATTTTGATTGGAGACTCACTTTAAGACTGTATTCAATATGCTCCTGTAAGTCCGGTAAAAATGATTTGAACTCATTGCCTGAAAAAAAATCTTTCGGCTGTAGAAATGTCCAATCATCTTATTCTCAGGTGTAGACTTTTCACTAGGCCATGTTTTTTCTTCCGCCTTTCATGGATTTTGGATTTTTTTATTTGTACTTTTATTGAAAGGGCCATCAAAAGGTTACGACTCTCCATTTTTACAGTCCAAATAATGTTTTTTTATTGTTTTTTTGTTTTGGACACATACAATATTAATTTTGTATGCAATTGTTTTTATTTTTTGAAGTTTGGCATCTGCAATTTTGGATTTGGCCAAAATGTCCACGGTGGCCCTAATCTGAGAAGAAAATCTCCACATGGATAAGGTAAGTAAGCTTTATGTAACACTAATTGCTTCATTAAGGTTAATGTTATGTTTGTTAGTCATACCTAAATTTAGCGTTACTCACTTCCACACCCTGAAAATGACTTTTACAGGCTTTGGATGAGTGTAAGGCCACAGGTAGGCATATGTTAACTAACATTGTTATGTAAACTCACATTTCAGGGTCTGGATCACAGTAACACCAAAACATACTTAATGTCGCGTTATTGGATGATAATGGAAGGTCATACTACAATCATTTGATATTAAGCCTATGCTAATGAGATATAGATCACACTTTGGCTACGAAAGTCTCTGCCCTAGTACCATAAGTCCTAATAAGAGCAGGCAGTGCTAGGGTTAAACACCTCTCACATGGTTTAGCATGTGAGTCATCCTTCAAATAATACTTTGTTGCAGTTCCAGGCAGGTAGCTGAAAACAATTGGTCATGTGGCAGGCGGGGTGGGCTTACTCTTGTGGTCCTGCCCATTTGCTGTGGCTTAGGAGTGGGGCACAAGTGTTCTGTTCTACCCTGTGTGTCGTTCTGTGTTTCTGCCCTGCCTTTGAGAGAATTTTAGTCTAGTCTAGGGGCCTCAAGCCCCTGGGGTGACTAGTCCTGTCCTGCCCAGGGAAGGGATGGTACCCCTGGGCTGGAATATCTGCAGAGAGGGACTGTTATGGAACAGCTTTGGCAACCTAATATATATATACCAGTTACAACAGAGGTTTATCAGTCGAGGTACAGATGTAGCAGGCGTTCTTGCAAGTGGGTGCAATAGCGTGGTAGCCCTGCCCCTTTTTCATACATATTTACTGCAGTTATAATGGCGACTGCTCCAACCGGCACGTTGTGTGTGTCCTGCTACAACTTGCCAGTGAGAAATAATGGCTTTTACATCTGTAGTTATTTGCTCCTAGCAAATATGTACAATACAGGGAACTGTATCAAGTGATTTGTTGTGTTAAGTTCCCTATTAAAACACATATTGACTGCTCTTTAAAGAAGTAATTTCTCCTACTCTTTTTTTTGTCCCCATTTTTTTACAGGGTGGGGACCAGGGGTTCACCTGAGCCAAATGCCACTATGTTAAACTCTGTGGCCCCCCCATTTCCCCGCCACCCAGTTCCCAAGATACTTACAGTAAAGTTGTCAGGTTTTAATCTCTTTCCTGGGGGATACAAAATGGCTACCAAATCTCAAACCAATGGGAAGCTACAACATCATCGGCTGTGACTTCCTGTGGGATGGCCATTTAAACTCCCTTTAAAAAGCAGGAACTAATAATACCTGTAACCTCACCAGTAATAATCCTGTTAACTGCAGGGGTCTCCGGAGCTGAAAACAGTGTGGTTCAGTTCTGGAGGACCCCCTGGGTTCCAATCCAGTAAAAAAAAGAGATTATATAGGGTGATTGCGCCTTTAAAAAATTTTTTTACTAAGATCATAATCTTAAAAATGAAAAATCTCCTGTGACAGCAATACTTAAAAAGTTCACATTCGTGTAACTAAAACTATTTCTGCTTTTTTTTTCTTTTTTTTTTTAAAGTTTGCGAAGTAATACTAATGTTTTAAAACTTCTGTTTGTAACATTTTAGGGCTATGGGGCTCTATTATCTTAGCACACAGGGGTCTATATAACAAGGCAATCTTGGAGTTAAATCAGGGCATTTTACCCTGTACCTTGCACCTTGAGGAGAGTCAGTAAGAGAAGTTGGAGAGCAGTTGCACTATGCACAGATGATAATGAGATGTTTCTTATCCTGCACAGCTCTGCAGCAAACAACATCATAGTGTGTCTAAACACTTTTCTCTATTTTAAAGGAGCAATCCAAGCCAGTGATGTTATTTGCAAAATGTGGTTGTTTTTTTATAGACGATTGAAGCAATCAGTCTCCATAGCTGAATCCCATTAATTTCTCTGGGGACCCCCTGCTTCAAGAGATACTTACCTCCGTAGTAGGCAATGGTATACCTCTGCTTTTGAAAGTTCCCGCGTCACATGGGCCAATAGGACACCTCACTAGATGATGTCACGGCTTCCTATTAGCCCACATGGGGCAGGAGCTTTGAGATGCGGCCCTTACGTGATCCCTGCTAGCTGAGCAGCTACCGGCTCCTACTACAGAGCTAAGTATCTCCGGAAGCAGACGGTCCCTTGAGCTAAAATTAATGGGGTTCAGCTCCAGCTGTTTCAATCATCTGTATGAAAAAAAAACTACTTTGCAAACAAAATTGCCGGCTTTGATTGCTGCTTTAATACATTGACCCCTAAAAATGTACTGTTATTTAGTATATAACATTTCTTACCTACACTCCAATCTACTTCTTCAGTAGCATCACCATATATACCATGTTTGCTCTTTCCTCTGAAACTGTGAGAAGCATATAGGGCTGTATGGACCTGGATGTAGGATACAAATAGAAGAAATGGTTTTCCTTTGTTTCTGTAAGACAAAAAATATGTACATCAGTCATTGGGATTTCTTAACACGTTTATGTAGTATTTGCTTTACAAAAAGAACAAAACGATATATACTGTACAATGAAACTAAATATTTTCAAGTTAGGAGTCCAACAAAAATGTGAAAAATAAATCATTTTGAAACCTAAATTGCAGTTCAGGTTGGTAGTTTTCCCCTATTACCATGCTGCAATGTAAAAGCAAAGTCGAGTAAGAATTTTGTTTTCAAGTACACAACTATGTGTTTCCAGGGAACTAAATTATCCATAGCCTTGAGGGCAGAAGCCAAAACATAATAATTAGAGATACTGAATACTCTCCTTGCAACAGAGCAAACTATACTGTATGCAGAAGAACCCTCGTGGTTGCTAGTATTGTGTTTCAGAGAACAAGACAATACAAAAACATCACTTCAGGAATGGTGATACTCTGCAATTGTTTCCTAATTGAAGACGCTCAGGGGCTTATTCAATAATGTAGTGAAAAAGGTGAACAAAATATAAGTGCGCAACTACAATATATAAGTGACGTGATAAGTGTAATACAATGGAATAGGTGACCTTGTGTATATATTGAAGTATATGGAGCGTCTGCAGCTGTGACACCAGGGATGGCTCTGGTCCCCCCTATAAGCACACAAAAATACAAAAAACACAGCGCACAACGCTCATAGTGCATTAAATGATATCTTTAGTAACCAAAATAAGGAGGTAAGTATTGTGCGTACATTTAAATTAAATAAACAAGCATTTCAGGGTTATTGTTACCCAAACACCAACGGACGCCCGTGATAGTCTCGTGGCTCTCTCCTTCTCACTCCAACAGCCTCGGTGTAGGGTCTGGATAATCTCCACTCCAATCACTGGTATTTCAGCCTCTCGCCTTGGGGTAAGGCTAGTACAGTCTCACGTAGGTGTACAGCAGTCCAGAATGACCTCCGCTTGTGTGCGCAATGCCCGTCACTGCACAGGTCTCGTTTGCAACGGAGCAGCGGAGCACACGCTGTTTGGCGTCCTGGTCGAGCGCTTCCGGGTCTGTGACGTCATAAAACCGCGAGAGTTCGTCGCAAGTCTACAGAACACCGGACCGGTTCTCTGGGAGTGCTGGGATATAGAGGGTTCGCAAAGTTCTTAGTCCAACGCGTTTCGAAACCACATGGGTCTCTTCATCAGGGAATAAAGACTAATCAATCTATTGGCATTTAAATACCCCTCGTGCGTCACTGATTGGTCCCTCCATTAAGGGGTTTAAGCCAATCGCATCGCAGCGGGGAGGAGTCAAAGAGCTCCTATGGCAACTGAAAATGCATCCTAACAAAACAAACTAAAATCAACTTTATTAATACACAAATTGACAAACAAATCATATACGATGACTCTAGAATAAAGAAAAAAGAATTAGTACACACTTATATGAACAGATGCATTTGAACATGGGTAGTGATTTACACATCACCAACATCATTCTGTTTTCAAATAAATTAAATTAAATGATGTTGGTGATGTGTAAATCACTACCCATGTTCAAATGCATCTGTTCATATAAGTGTGTACTAATTCTTTTTTCTTTATTCTAGAGTCATCGTATATGATTTGTTTGTCAATTTGTGTATTAATAAAGTTGATTTTAGTTTGTTTTGTTAGGATGCATTTTCAGTTGCCATAGGAGCTCTTTGACTCCTCCCCGCTGCGATGCGATTGTCTTAAACCCCTTAATGGAGGGACCAATCAGTGACGCACGAGGGGTATTTAAATGCCAATAGATTGATTAGTCTTTATTCCCTGATGAAGAGACCCATGTGGTTTCGAAACGCGTTGGACTAAGAACTTTGCGAACCCTCTATATCCCAGCACTCCCAGAGAACCGGTCCGGTGTTCTGTAGACTTGCGACGAACTCTCGCGGTTTTATGACGTCACAGACCCGGAAGCGCTCGACCAGGACGCCAAACAGCGTGTGCTCCGCTGCTCCATTGCAAACGAGACCTGTGCAGTGACGGGCATTGCGCACACAAGCGGAGGTCATTCTGGACTGCTGTTCCCCTACGTGAGACTGTACTAGCCTTACCCCAAGGCGAGAGGCTCAAATACCAGCGATTGGAGTGGAGATTATCCAGACCCTACACCGAGGCTGTTGGAGTGAGAAGGAGAGAGCCACGAGACTATCACGGGCGTCCGTTGGTGTTTGGGTAACAATAACCCTGAAATGCTTGTTTATTTGATTTAAATGTACGCACAATACTTACCTCCTTATTTTGGTTACTAAAGATATCATTTAATGCACTATGAGCGTTGTGCGCTGTGTTTTTTGTATTTTTGTGTGCTTATTCAATAAACCTGCATGGAAATATCCATGAGGTAATGCCAAATTGGTATTCTCGCATTCTATTGAAAAAGCCCCTCTTTATTAATCTACTGTGTTGTACAGTACAGCTTGGCCCAAAACAACTGTTGCTGTGAAGATAATGCTAGTATTTCTTTTTCATAAACAATGAAGTGTTATTTCTTAAAGCAGAACTCCAGGTTGCATTTCTTGCTATATTTTTTAATTCTAGGTTTGAAGCAGGGTGTCTCAGGAGTTGACGAACTGGGGAGGGGAGGGTGGGGGGGAGGGGAACCCTCGCTACTGCTGTTGTTTGATAATGTGGTGCTACTATCTGGGGAGTATATAGATCATGAACAAGGAGAGACAGAACCCCACTGGAGAGCACTCAAACATGTGTAAAGATCACAGTGAACTGTAAATGAATGAAGTGAGGTGTTACATGTGGAGTGAGTGGTTAAAAGCGGGTTTATTAGAAGTCATAACTCAATTAAAATAGGTAGAACACTAAATAGTAACTGTGGATGAGACTCAAGTTGAGCCAAAAAAGCGTTGCGAAAATGAAATAAAATATGCTGGATGCGTGTTTGTATACGTCGGCTAGCACCCTTGATGATATGTGCAGGGTGTAGCTAGATGGTTATACCAAGGATGCCTCTACCTGTAGAGACATAATACAGGTGCAGCCTATTAATAGGTTGTAGTGAACAACAACAGGGGGGGAGAGTATATAAACCAGTAGTAGTAAAGGTAAATCCCCCACCTGCATATACCACGGGTGATGGTGAGGCTATATGAGCACTGCA
The DNA here is from genome assembly GCF_040206685.1 of Ascaphus truei. Taxonomy (NCBI): domain Eukaryota; kingdom Metazoa; phylum Chordata; class Amphibia; order Anura; family Ascaphidae; genus Ascaphus; species Ascaphus truei. The sequence goes on from NC_134485.1 coordinate 90,841,260, forward strand.
GCTGCCTATAAAGGTGAGCTCACCTTAATTGAGTTATGACTTCTAATAAACCCGCTTTTAACCACTCACTCCACATGTAACACCTCACTCCATTCATTTACAGTTCACTGTGATCTCTACACATGTTTGAGTGCTCTCCAGTGGGGTTCTGTCTCTCCCTGTTCTTGTCTCAGGAGTTGAACTACGTTAATTTCCGCTCGGGGGACCCCCTGCTTACAGAGATACTTATAGATATACTGTAGCCAGACTTATTGTCCCCGTGACCGAAGATGATAACGGCCCAAACCGCGGCTTGTTTGCGGCCCAGAAAACAGTCGTTTCTGCGGCCCAGGAGGTTTAAAACAGGATCCCACAGCATTAATCCTACCAGGCCAGCCAGCCTGTAAGAGCTGCACAGAGGAGACCCAGAGAGAAGCACTCTCTCTTGTGTCTCCCTGACCAGCTCTTACAGGAGCAAATCATGTGCTTTTAATTTTTTTAAACATAGGATTAAAGCAGGGGATCTCCAGAGCTGAAATCCATTAATTTCAGCTCCGGGGACCCTCTGCTTCCAGGAGATATACATAGGGGGTTCCGGTAGCCACTTTGTGATGGGCCAATTGTAAGCCGTGACATTGTTTGGTCCCAGTTCCAATTGGCCTATGTGATGCTGGACATTTAAATTTGCAGGATACAGCAACCCCCATCAGAGGTCTGTAGCTTCAGAAACAGGGGGTCTCTGAAGCTGAAATGAATGGGGTTCAGCTTCAGAGACCCCTGCTTCAATCATATGCTAATAATACAATTTGGTAAAACACCCATGCTCTTTTAAGACCTACTCAAGAAGACACAGAGAATGACTTCTTCTCTCTGGGACTCCTGTGTGCATCTCTTACAGGCTGGTGGCTTGCTTGATAGGATTTGCGGTGGTCAAATTCAGAAGCAGAGACCCCAGCAGAGTTAATCCTTCTGAATCGCTTTGTTATTGTACCTCCATGGGGGGGCTAGTTTCTCATTCATATTTAAACATCCCTTGTCATGCAGACCAATAGCAAGCCAGATGGGATGACATCACAGCTTCATATTGGCCCACAAGATGTGGGACATTTAAAGCCGCCATTGTGTTAGTCACATAGCCCAGACAGAGCTGCTACATGAAGGCGATACCAGTACCTCCTATAGAGGTAAATATCTCAGGAAGCAGGGACATAGTGCAGCTCCGGAGACCCCTTGCTTCATGCCTACAACTAAAAAAGAATGTAAAATGGAGTGCTGCTTTAAGATCCTCATTCCAATAGTACTGAAACTCATTTTTTTCTTGGAGGCAAACAAATTATTTACATTAATTATTTACATTACTTTTTAACCGGTGAATCATATCTATGGTTTATTGCTGCAATCTTTGAGGATGTTAGCAAATTTTGTAAATACATTATGTGGGTAATATACACTATGTACATATGTAATAATCACAGTCATTCTTTTCCAACACTCGCTATGTAACATAACATTTATATGATTTCCATGTCCACAGTAATCAGTTTATTTGGCCTGGGTTCCATGCACTTCAATGCATGGGAGTGACTTTGTATGTACCAAATAAGTAAATTATACCAGCTCTTAGCAGCACCATTTTTAAAAAAGTAAATAGATTAGTCTTCTGCATAGCTTTCTTATTTTAAATATTACCTGCTTTTAAATACATTTGAAAAATATGTTCTTTAAATTATGGTTTGCTTCAGGAACAAAATGAAAGCAGTTACCACGAGTAAAGAGAGCTCAATATTTAGCATGAAATAGTGGGAGATGGTAAAAAAGTTTCATAGCCGACAGCAGTGGTTTCAACTTTTTTTTGGTTAAGAAACCCTACAGTTAGGGAAATTCTGAGGAACCCCCAACCATCTCTAATAGCAACTCTGTGATCAGATGCATTGTAAATTCTTCTGTATTTGAAACAATTTTCAATTGACAAGAAAATTGCAGGGAACCCTTTAGAAACCATTGTTGAAAAACACTGACCTACAGTATATACTGGGATTGATTAATCTCCAATGCAGGGTATCACACCCAATCCAGCGTTAATTGACATTCATGTCAATGGTGAGAAGCAAAATGGCTTCTAAGGCGCTAGGACGAATAATAGATGAGATCAAACCCTTTTCTTTTTTCTCCAAAAAGCGAAATACTTGGAAATCCACTCCGGTTCAAATCCGCTTCGTTGTATACCGTTTTTCAAAACCGCATGCTTTACTGGCAAGAAATTTATAAATGGAGACAAAAAGGGGAGAAAATGCCACAATAGTGTATTACCCTTGATAAATTCACTGTGAGAACCTAGGTTAATTAACCTCAGAAGCCAATGGTGTAATTAAGGATTATTTTAATAATGGATGATACCATATAGCTTTAAAAACAAATATAAAGAGCATTAGGTGCATCCATGTGATGTAGGACAATGGCTTCTCCTCGGTAGTTACAAATTGGAACCCTACTTAATATATGTCGCTAGGCATTTTGTGGCATTTTCTCCCCTTTTTGTCTCCATTTATACATATCTTGCCAGTAAAGCATGCGGTTTTGAAAAACGGTATACAACGTAGAGCAGTGGTTCCCAATCTGTGCGCCCCGGCACCCTGGTGCGCTGTGGCTTGCCTAAAGGGGCGCCACAATTATCCTCCCCACCATCCCTCTGATCATCCCTCCCCACCATCACTGCTTCATGTCGGCCGGGCCACAGGGGATTGGCTGCAGGCAGAGAGGAAGCCGGGGGCGGGGCTTTGTGCAGAGCGCACGGTGAGTGTGTGTCTGCTTGCCTGCTCCTCTGTCTGCGCGGTGTCCCGTCCCCTTCTGCCCCGGGTGATAGGAGAAGGTAGGGGGGTGATAGGAGAAGGGAGAGGGAAGGGAGAGTTGTACATTTGCCTGCCCAGTGACTGTGTGCAGGGAGCTGCCTGCACGGATCTCCTCCCCCTCCTCACATCCGTCGCTGCCTCTGCTCTCCACTGCTCTTCAATGTGTGTATTTGTGTGTGTGTGTGTGTGTGTATTTGTGTGTGTGTGTGTGTGTATTTATTTGTGTGTGTGTATTTATTTGTGTGTGTGTGTGTGTGTGTATTTATCTGTGTGTGTGTGTATTTATTTGTGTGTGTGTATTTATTTGTGCATGTGTGTGTATTTATTTGTGCATGTGTGTGTATTTATTTGTGTGTGTGTGTGTGTATTTATTTGTGTGTGTGTATTTGTGTGTGTGTGTGTGTGTGTGTGTGTGTGTGTGTGTGTGTGTGTGTGTGTGTGTGTGTGTGTGTGTGTGTGTGTGTGTGTGTGTGTGTGTGTGTGTGTGTGTGTGTGTGTGTGTGTGTGTATTTATGTGTGTATGTGTGTGTGTGTATTTATTTGTGTGTGTGTGTGTGTGTGTGTGTTTCTTTGTGTATGTGTGTGTATTTATTTGTGTGTGTGTGTGTGTGTGTGTGTGTGTGTATTTATTTGTGTGTGTGTGTGTGTATTTATTTATGTGTGTGTGTGTGTGTATTTATTTGTGTGTGTGTGTGTGTATTTATTTGTGTGTGTGTATTTATTTGTGTGTGTGTGTATTTATTTGTGTGTGACTGTGTATTTATTTGTGTGTGTGTGTATTTATTTGTGTGTGTATTTATTTATGTGTGTGTGTGTGTGTGTATTTATTTGTGTGTGTGTGTGTGTATTTATTTGTGTGTGTGTATTTATTTGTGTGTGTGTGTGTATTTATTTGTGTGTGACTGTATTTATTTGTGTGTGTGTGTATTTATTTGTGTGTGTATTTATTTGTGTGTGTGTGTGTGTGTGTGTATTTATTTGTGCGTATGTGTATATTTATTTGTGTGTGTGTGTATTTATTTGCATGTGTGTGTGTATTTATTTGTGTGTGTGTGTATTTATTTGTGTGTGTGTGTATTTATTTGTGTGTGTGTGTGTGTGTGTGTATTTATGTGTGTGTGTGTATTTATTTGTGTGTGTGTGGGTGTGTGTATTTATTTGTGTGTGTGTGTGTGTGTATTTATTTGTGTGTGTGTGTGTATTTATGTGTGTGTGTGTGTGTGTGTGTGTGTATTTATGTGTGTGTGTGTGTGTGTGTGTGTGTGTGTGTGTGTGTGTGTGTGTGTGTGTGTGTGTGTGTGTGTGTGTGTGTGTGTGTGTGTGTGTGTGTGTGTGTGTGTGTGTGTGTGTGTGTATTTATGTGTGTGTGTGTGTGTATTTATTTGTGTGTGTGTATTTATTTGTGGGTGTGTGTGTGAAGGGAGCTGCCTGCACGGATTTCCTGCCTTTCCTCCACCCTCCTCCACTCCCCTCTGTCTGAGAGAGAGAGTGTCTGTCTGCGAGAGAGAGAGTGACTGTTAGGTATGTATATACACCTTTGTTTTTACTTTGGGCGCCGCGGAATAATCCTAATCGCCTTGGGGAGCCTTGAAAAAATCCTGATTGCCTTGGGGAGCCTTGAACCGAAAAAGTTTGGGAACCACTGATGTAGAGGATTTGAACCATAGTTGATTTCCAAGTATTTCGCTTTTTTGAGAAAAAAGAAAATGGTTTGATCTCATCTATTATTCGTCCTAGTGCCATAGAAGTCTTTTTGCGTCTCAGTACTTGTTCTGGTTTCTAGAGAAAACCAGTTAGAATTTTTAGAAAGCTCAAGGACTTGTGTGATTTTGTGTTATTATAACACTATTTATTTTGTTTATTGCACTATTTATTGCACTTATTTTGGAGAATTTTTATACTATTTTGCACCATTTAACTAGCACTTTGTATACGCTAATTTGCACTTCATCATCCATGTCAATGGTACATAAAGCTTGATTGGGTTGTGATAACCCGCATTAGAGCATGATCAATCTGCCCCATAGAATTCAGATATGTATAGTGACTGGAAAAAGAAAAAAAGAGGCCTCTTTAGATCTAATTGAAGACATCAATGACAGTAGAGACGTGCCCACGATCCACTGTATGTAGCATTGGCACCCCGGCACCCTGGAACAACCTATTGAAACTCAAGGGGAACTATTTATAAAAGTGCGATAATGGTATTTCCATGTGAAAAGGGGCAATATCATGCAATCACGCCATATTCATTACCCCATCTCTCTCAATATCACACTGTAATGAATAGGCCCAAACACAGGAGAAGAAAAGGAGGACCACATTTGCTGAGATGTCTTGAATGGGCTGTATTCTCACAGTAAAATCGAAGAACATGGAAGAACCTGCTGCTAAGAAAATCAAGTAGCCCATAGAAGCAAGTGTGATGTGAGTGGTGTTATATCTGCAGCATGGATCACAGTAGATGCTGCCTATAACAACTCTTCAATTCCTGTGCCTAAATAATGTGAAAGGAGGATTTTTCTATAGATACTGTACTGTGTTAGTAGCTATTTAGAGAAAGTTAAATAAGAAATATGTTGTACAACCTAACAAATTGAGACTAAGCAATCTGAAAAACTCTATTTTGAATGAAGAATCCAGAACGTCGACAATTAGTGCCAAGGTATGATTCTTTTTATTACTGTTTTAAGTCATTGAGCAAATAAAAAGTTTTCACTACATTAGTAGGAGCTGTCCCATCATATTTTTTTACAGCTGAAAAGAACTGTTAATAAATATTGTGTGTTTATTCTCGTTTTCTAAACCCCTTCTAATGCCTCTTTACACCAAGTGCCAACTCAGTATAATTATTTTAGAATAAAATTTAACATTGTTTATGTAGGTTAAAAAATTGCTGCAAAGGCGGTTCACTGCTGTCCGGTATGAGTTTATAGAAAACCAAGTGCAATCAATGATAAATTAGAAAAATGTATGTACAGTAACAATCATACACATAGCAAGTAACTCTCATGTGTTTCGCCCCTAGTACAGCAACGGCAGCTTTTATTCGAAGTAATTACCGGCTTGTACCTGGCATGTTCCTGGAATGCCACACTGTTCACCCGGAGCATGCCGGGCTCCCAGCCAGGCGCATGCCCGGCTGATACGCGGTTGATGTGTTAATTGATAGTGGTTCAGGATTTACTAGGCTGCAATGCTTCGGGTGTCCGCCAGATGGCATAAATTCATGAATTGTAATGCAGTATATATATATATATATATATATATATATATATATATATATATATATTATATATATATATATATATATATATATATATATATATATATATATATAAATACACAGTATATATATATATATATACAGTATATATATACTGTATAACAACAACCCCTATAACCCCTAACATACAGTACTGTATACATACAGTACTGTATATGCACATCAATGATACTATAGGCCGGCGGGGGCGAGATGTGTTTGCAGCAGAGAGAGATCCGCTGCTCTCTCTGCGCAACATCGGCACATTAAAAATTATTTAAAATACATTTTTATTCATAGTGTACATGTGCAGGGGTCTCCGGAGCTGAACCGCATTGGTTTCAGGTCCGGGGACCCCCTGCTCCCCGAGATACGGCCCCCTTTATGAGGTGCCGGTATCCCTCTGCATTTCCAGAATCTGATCACGTGACCACGGCATGTAAACAAAGCAGAGGATACCGGCACCCCTAAAAGGGCCTGTATCTCGGGGAGCAGGGGGTCCCGGACCTAAAACAAAAACGTTTCTGCTCCGGAGACCCTCTGCACATCTACAGTATGAATAAAACACATATATAAATAAACACTCGTTCCTTACCTTAGCGGCTATGTGCTATGGTAACGAAGCAGCATTTCTGTATTTTACTAATATTGTGCAGTGAGCAGGGGTTTCCCTGAGCCACAAATCAAAGCTCAGGGGACCCCCTGCTCCTGCACAATATTATTAAAAATACAGAAATGCTGCTTCATTACCATAGCTGATAGCTGCTAAGGCAATGAAGGGGGTTAACCCACCGTGCCCACTTTATTGTGGGTAGCGGGGGTGGGTGAAGGGGGTATTTGGCCCTTGGTGTGAGTTTAGGACTTGCGGGGGGGTGCGGTGCACTTAACCCCTTCACGGCCGTAGCAGTTAATACCGCTACGGTCATGAAGGGGTTAACCCCTCCCGCTACTCCCCCGCAAGCCCTAAACAACCATTGTTGGGGCTAATACCCCCTTCACCCACCCCCGCTACCCACAATAAAACAAATTCACACACAGCAGCAGCACAATCAATAAATAAATAAATAAATAAATAAATGAATATAAATAAATACATTTAAAATACATTTTTATTCATAGTGTAGATGTGCAGGGGGTCTCCGGAGCTGAACTGCGTTGGTTTTAGGTCCGGGGACCCCCTGCTCCCCGAGATACAGCCCACTTTATGAGGTGCCGGTATCCCTCTGCATTTAAATGTCCCGATCACGTGCCTGCGGCCTGTAAACCAAGAAGAGGGATACCGGCACCCCCTAAAGTGGCCTGTTTCTCGGGGAGCAGGGGGTCCCCAGACCTAAAACCACAGCGGTTCAGCTCCGGAGACCCCCTGCACATCAACACTATGAATAAAAATGTATTTTAAATGTATTTATTTATATTGATGTATTTATTTATTTATTTAGATTTATTTATTAATTGTGCTGCTGCTGTGTGTGAATTTTTTTATTGTGGGTAGTGGGGTGGGTGAAGGGGGTATTAGCCCCAACGGTGGTTGTTTAGGGCTTGCGGGGGGGTAGCGGGTGCACTTAACCCCTTCACGACCGTAGCGGTATTAACTGCTACGGTCATGAAGGGGTTAAGTGCACCCGCAACCCCCCCCGCAAGTCCTAAACTCACACCAAGGGCCAAACACCCCCTTCACCCACCCCCGCTACCCACAATAAAAA